>NW_024070211.1:39011154-39142808 GCF_014754425.2 Oryx dammah | reverse complement strand
AGAAGCTAGGACTGTGTGTGTGTGTATGTGTGTGTTTTCCAGCTCTCTGTGAAGCTAGGGCTCTGTGTGTGTGTGTGTGTGTTTTCCAGCTCTCCGTGAAGTTAGGACTCTGTGTGTGTGTGTGTGTATGTGTGTGTGTTCCAGCTCTCCATGAAGCTAGGACTCTGTGTGTGTGTGTGTGTTTTCCAGCTCTCCGTGAAGCTAGGGCTCTGTGTGTGTGTTTTCCAGCTCTCCGAGAAGCCCAATAGTGTTTAGGGCTTTTTTCTTCCACATATATAACAAAAGTGACCTGGAGGTAGCCCACTCCATACAGAACCTGGGAGAGTCTAACAGGATATTTAGGTGTTAATAATTCTAAAAAAGGAATTATTAATGTCCCATTGCCATATCGCACATTGTAGCAGCATGCCAAATTCACCATGTTGTTTAATGTTTTTCAGTCAGTAATGCTTGCATTTTTGCCAAAATAATACACCATTACCTGGTATTTCTTGAAATACTATGCTATTTAATGTAAATGAGCACTCTAAAAAAGTATTACAAAGAAAACCAACCAGGCAAGCTTGGGAAGAAATTTTATTATCCTTATTATTTTAGACAAGTTCTTACTTAAATCCAAACACCTGCCGTTGCACTTTAACATAGTTTGTACATACAAATAAAATTAGAACTGGCAAATATGTGATTTTCATCAGATAGGCTTTGTTCGATTGGAGACTAAATATTTTTGTAAAACTTGTCCTTGTTTGAAGTTGAAATTTCATGTCACCACAAGAATTGACCAGCAGAAACTCATTTACAATGACCCACGGGGTTTTAGCTATTATTTTTGGACTTGCTCCCCAGCCCACACAGGCAATTAAGAATAAGAAAAAAGAACATACTCATCTGAATCATCTATTAAAATCTAGGTTCCACTCAGTAACATAGATTTTACTTCTTGATGCATATTTAGCAGATGCCTTGGTCATATTCATATATGAGCTCTCTTCTCTGTGGTAACCGTCCCACTTCCATCTTTCCCTATTAGGTGCTCCCATTTCCACCCCTTTAATGGAAAATGCCTCTTGTAAGTATCTAAGGGACATTTGATAGATGATTGCCTTCAGCACCTCATGCCTCCCGCTTCCCTCAACTCCTGTCTTTTTTTTTTTTTTTAAATAGGCTCTGTGTACACATGAAACCAGGAATTAAGATTAAAATGAGGGAGAAGCTCAGTTATTCAGGCATGTTTTATCTCATAGGCAGAGCTGGTATCCTTCCTCAGTGCCTGAGGCTGACTTGGGCTCTTAACAGAATTCAAATCTATTTTTGTTTATTAAGTTATCAAGCCAACTCAGTGGCCATGCTATTCAAGAGTTCCCAGGAGGCACTGAATTCACAGGGCGTCTGACAATGTGGGTGTTTCCCTAGTTCGCACTGCTCTGTGGATTTAAAAGAATTTAGCAAATATTTTTAATTGATTAACCCAGAACTTTTATACAAATATCATAATGAGTAAAAAATTGTAAGTATACATGCTGAAAATATAATGACCTCTTCATAAAAGCACAAGAATTTCATGAGAACATGGAAAAATACAGGAAGAAAGTAGTCTACTTATTTAAGGACTGTCACTGGATTTGTATTAGGCTTCTATGAGTTTAAGCCTGAATTCACAGGCATGCATTTATTGCTAAATTAAGATTGTGGAAGTTCTACACAGAGCCTGATCTATGATTCCATAAATGTTGGTAGTTTTTCTTCATTTGTCTTCTTTTTTTGACTCTCTTTGTTGGCAGATCTTCACTTACTAAAAATAATGATTCATATATAAGTAAGACACTTTATTCCAGTGAAGTTGTTTGTTTCAATAAAATTCAGTAATAGCTACTTCCTCTTAAACCAGAGTAATGCCAGCAGTACATTACAGAGATACCTGTTCTCAGCTGTGCTCTTTGGATTCTAATCAGTTGTTAACCACAGAGGAGGTAAAAAGTTTCTTTGGTGCAGTCATGATTTTTATTCTGATTTACTGTCAGCCCTCTCAAACACTGTGTGGTTCTATTTTAAATTACAGGTAAAATTCTGTCCTATTTATATTAAACAAAGTGTATAATTGCTTTGTTTTTCCCCCTTGAAAACAATTTTATATTCATTTCTAATTTATTTGCAAGCATAATATTATAGATTTGTAGAGTGCAGCTTTAGTAATTTTTTAATTCTCTAATCAGACATTTTCTTTTTTTTTTTCTTTCCAATAAGATGGGCAATGACTTATTTGAAATGGCCAAAAATAACATTTTACAGAAAAGGAACCATAATATTACACAATCAAGTGTAGCTACAAAATCCGACATTCAGGCAAAGCTTTATTTAGATCACCAAAAACAAGCCTTTATGGAAAAAGAACTGTAACAAGCAAATGTACAGCTGCAAATTTTCTTTTGCCAGCAATATCAATTCCCTTTAAAATATTCGGGAACTATTTTGAAGTATCCAAGCAAAACTAAAAATTTGTGGGACAGAGTTGCTCAGCCTCATCACAAGAATGAAAACAGTTTGCAAGACGATTTTGTTTAATGCTCACAAATAACTAAAAGACATGGTCACTGCTAACAAGTACCTTTGTCTACTGAAACAGCCCAACCTAAGCACATGTTTATGAAAGATTCATTGTGAACATAGCTGCTGTTTTCCTGCCATCACAGATCACGTGTATGGTGGCAAGGGTTAGATGTTGGAGACCATCGAGGCACCCAGGAGGTAATCCTTAACAGAAATAACTACAGTAGATAAGCAACTCAAACAGATAGACCCGCGTCTGCCAGAGCCCCCCAGGGTGTCACATTTGCTTTCTGTGTAAAGAAGGTCCACCGACTCCGTACTTCTTCACTGGGAACCAAGAGATAGATAAAGAAGCTGTTCTTCTAGGACCATCAAAACGTTAATAAATCGCCCTGGGGTTCTTCGTGCTGTAGTGCACTTCACAGGCAGCAACATAGGCAGACTCTGGGAAGAAGTCATCACGGTCCTCTGCTAAAAACCTCAGAAAGAGATCAAAGTGCTTCAGTAAAGCCTTCAGGTTCTTCTCAGAAAAGGACATCTTTCCAAGGGTTTCAGGAAGTTTCACAAACAAACGCAGCAAGTGTTGCGCCCCATAAATGTAAGAGGGTGGAGGTGGTTGGTCACCTGGAGGATAACTATCAGGTACAAGTTTCCAGGAGAGGACCTCATTTATTTCTTTGGTTCTTCTGCCTTCAAAGCCAGCAAACACTGCACTCCCTTCCTTGCTAGGGGTCAGAGGAACAGGCGAGGATGATCTGCTATGAACAGATGTCTTCTCTTCCAGGTACAGGAACAGCTTGGGCATGCTAGCGGACATGTCCTGCTGCCGGCACTTGGGCTGAGGCGAGGCGCTGCTCTCGGACAGCCGATCGCAATTGGCAGAGTGGCGTGTGGACCGCCTCAGAGACGGTAAGGCTTCCGGCTCGGCTTTGCGCCTTTTGGGAGTGGTTGGTTTGCCTGAGGTTGGCTGAGTCTCTGTGGACTGTGGTGTGGATGGATTCAACAAAGGTGGACTTGGAGAGAGCTCCTCCTGGTTCCTATTATTGTTTGTGGTACTTTCTGTAATCCGAAGAAACAATTTGGATGAAGTCACCTTTTTATACTGAACTTGTTCGTATGGATAGAGCAAAACCAATGGGAGAGTGTAATCAAAGGTTATTAATCCATCCACCATCTCCTTACAAAGGTCAACGTTCTTTTCTGCTGGGATATAACGCACATTCATGTTGGAGTGTGGCATAGCATGATAGTGACGCGGCCTCTCATTGGCTGAAAAGGCTGCATTGATAGCAAAATGCTTCATATAAGATTCCAAAATAGTTATGATGTTGGTCTGGCACGGAACTTTCACTAACCGTTTTCCTGTTGATATAGTAACAATCATCCTCAAGCTTCTTCTTCAGAACTTCAGGGATTTCTATAGTTACTGTTCTTTCTTCCATTTCCTTTTTTGCATGCAGCCCTGGTCCTTCCTTCACTTCCGACTTTCTTCAATATCTTTTTCTTCTCTTATTTCTCTGTCCTTTTCTTCACTGTCAGAGGAACTGTTTATTGAGTTTTCTTCGTTTTCATCTTTCTCGTCAGCAGGGAGGAGGCTTTTTAAGACAGAGTCTACCCCAGGCAATCTGCCGCGCTTCCTCTTTCTTCCTGTGCTTCTCAGGCGAGCTACAGCCTTTTGGGCCAATTTCCGCTGTAATCGCCGATTTTCATCAGCGTCACGGACACGATCCTCTGCGGCTCATCTATCCCAACTTCTGTTCCAGCCATTAAAATGGATCAGATATTCTGGGATCTTTCTGCCTTTTTCGTCTTTCCCAACAAAAACATCGACAATTTTGGCATCGTAGAGCACTCGCGCCTTGGTGGGGTCAAGCGCGAAGCACGGCGCTTTCTCCCCTGAGCAGGCGCGAGCAGGCCGTCGCTGCGCCCCCTCGCTCTTAGTGGCTGAGGGCGTGCGCGGTGGGGCAGGGGAGGTCCAGGGAGACATTTTCCAGTGTTTATATCTAGAGACTGGAGAAGTTACTAAATGTAACTTTGACAGACTTAAATTCTGTGCTAGTAAACAAATTGGAAATGAATGTAAAATTGTTTTCCAGAAAAAAAAAAAGTCTTGTGTAACAACAGCAACAAAAATTCAGGTTTAACTCGTGACAGCTAATCAGATGGGCATGTTTCATTCTTTCAGAAACTGGTCTTGAGATAAGAATTTGGTTTTTATAAAGGCTCTAGTAAAATGTTTTAGTAATAATCATACAACCTCCATTTATATGAAGTCAATACCATAAGCAATTGATTTGATGTATTAAATATTAAAATATTTTAGTAAAACAAGAAACACAAATGATGTTAAAATAACTGATAAAAATATTTACAAAAGTATAGTTTTCACAATAATGAATTATTATTTTTAAAAAGATGTTTCATTTTTACCTTCCTAAGCTAAACTTGGGGTAAAATATTTCTTTTTTATTTCCTTTTTTTTTTTTTTTCAAGAGAGGCCTTGATATAATGAAATGCCAGGTTTGGTGAGGAAGAGGGGACATAAGACTGAGTATCAGTTTCAGCTCCCACAACTCATTAGCTCTGTGACTCTGGGCAAGTCACTTACCCTACATGCAGCCTTGTAGGGTTACTGGCTTATAAAACTGGGATGATAATAGCTACCTTATTAACTAAATACATAGATGTGGAATTGCTAGGTCCTATGATAAACATATGTTTAAGATGATAAGAAATTGCCAAATTGTTTTCCAAAATAGTTTTTACTGTACCTAATTTTTAAAGGAAGAAAAAACTGCCTCTTTGAATTCTATATATTCACTAGCTTAGAGAATCAAATAACTTTTCCATCAATGCAGGAACTGTCCAGGTAGTGCATGGAGAGTATGAATGGAGCAGGTATACAGGAAACCTGGTTTGGAAAATTGCCCATTCCATCTCACTGCTGAGTCTGATCTCCTGTGCCCCTCAAAAACACAGGCTTCTTCAGGCTGTAGGCCCTTTTCTGCTCTAGTTATAGAACCATAGATAGAAGCAGGAAGAGCTTAAGCTATTTCAAGGAAATTTTGATATTACTCTGTACTTATGGATCTCTGGTTGGCCATACAGGTCACCCAGCTGCCAACTCAACTTGAGGTTTATCAGTTCAGCATTGACCAGTGGATGCCATTATTCTCTGAGGTTCATTTTGTGCTGTTAGTGGCCCCTGGGTCACAAAGCTGAGCCTTCAGCATTGATTCCATTCCAAGTTCCTTGCTCTGCTTTCCCATTAATATCCCCTTGGGAGATCTGAGGTTCCTCTTATTATTATTAGTCTAGTCTGCCTAAAAACTGCACCTGAGCGCTAACGTTCACTCTTCCTGTTTCACCCTAACAGGCAGAACTTGGACTGACCCAAATCCTCAGTTTCTGTGCCAAGACTTTCTACAGTCAAACTGTTATGTTCTCTAGAAATTCATCACTGAGAAACTACCCCAAGGGAAGTAGTTAGAGGTTGTAAGGTATTAAATATTTTTCTTTCTTTTTAAGTGTAACTCAAATATAAAGCAAGGGCGATTTTCCTTTTATTATTTGTACTGCATATACCAATTGATTCTTAAACTTTGGGCAGAAATTTTTTAAAGATCATGGATATGAAATAAGGGTGTGTCTGTGTTGGTTCAAAACCTTAGGAGTTCCCTAGTTGAAATTTGAAACTGGCTCCTGAACATGGAGGGTGAGAGACCAAAGAGAGGCAGACCACTCCAAATTGGTAGGTGGCCAGTTTAATTAGCAAAGGACCTTCCAAATGAAGCTTGACTTGGGTGGCCATAGGAGGTAGTCTCTGCATTTGCATGCTAGCAATGGCACCCCACTCCAGTACTCTTGCCTGGAAAATCCCATGGATGGAAGAGCCTGGTGGGCTACAGTCCATGGGGTCGCTAAGAGTCGGACACAACTGAGTGACTTCACTTTCACTTTTCACTCTCATGCATTGGAGAAGGAAATGGCTACC
This sequence comes from Oryx dammah, assembly GCF_014754425.2. Taxonomy (NCBI): domain Eukaryota; kingdom Metazoa; phylum Chordata; class Mammalia; order Artiodactyla; family Bovidae; genus Oryx; species Oryx dammah. The sequence goes on along the minus strand of NW_024070211.1, from coordinate 39,136,267 downwards.
CACTCCAGTGTTCTTGCCTTGAGAATCCCAGGGACGGGGGAGCCTGGTGGGCTGCCTTCTATGGGGTCATACAGAGTCAGACACGACTGAAGCGACTTAGCAGCAGCAGCAGCAGCAGCAGCATCTTAACAGTTGATATAGAGGGACTTCCCTGGTGGTCCAGTGGTTAAGACTCCATGCTTCCAGTGCAGGGAGCATGGGTTCCATCCCTGGTCAAAGAACTAAGATCCCACGTGTTCTAGGGCATGACCAAAAATAAATTTAAATTAAAAAAAATATATAGAGGCCTTAGTTGTGTTCAATGTCCAGATGGTCTCAACAGTCCATTGATCTCTCAAAGTTGTGTCCTTGAAAATGGCTCTAGCTATGGAAACAGTGAGCAGAATGTACATTCCAAGGCTGGGGAGGGGGTGGGGGCTTCTGATTGTCCAGACACAACTTATGTGTCAAGTGGTAGTCATGTCCTCTTGATGACTTCTTCCAACAGTCCGGTACCTCTGCTCAACAGCCTGCATGTAGCTACAAAGCAGAGATTTGCAAGGGGAGTCTATATGCCAAGGAGAAATAACATTGTCATGGACCCTAAAGCACTTTAGAAGGTGAAAGGAATTCCTGAAATTTCCTGGTAGAATTGTATAAATGTTGAAATAAGGTTCTTGTGAAACTCATACAACATTCGATAACAACTCTAAAGACTCTCTAAAGCTGGATTTTTTCTAGCTATATTGTACAGCATAGAAAAATGTGGTTGTTTTTAGCCTCTTTATCTAAATTTCTTCTGGCCTACTAACAATCCCAGGAAAAAAATCTAGAAATGTAGTATTCAATTGAGGTAATGAATGAGGAACATCAGTTGCTAAGAGCCGAACATAAAGTTTGGATATGAGGGATGGTGGTAATAACCCACAAGGAAAAGAGTTTACTATCAATTTCCTGAGACTTAGGGAATTATCCCTGACAGTACTCCCAGAACACAAATAAAACCTTTGCTTTAAAATGTTAGATAAATTGTATTTTTACTTGTCATTCTCCAAGTTACACCTGTTATCTGATAGTGACAATAATACTTTTGTTTAGTGCCTTTCTTTAAAAAACACAGAGAAATGATCTGTTCCATGAAACTGCATCCTTTAATTGTACACATTATTTTTTGAATGGGCTGTTAAGTAAAGGACATGAGCAGGTCATTTAAAAAACAAGCAGTAAAAGTGGTTAATAAACATGTTAAAAATATTCCCTCATTAATATTCAAAGAAATGCAAGTTAAAATAATGGAATACAATTTTGCTGCTCAAATGAGTACCTTTAAAATTATTGCTTAAATTTTATGGATAGGGTTGCAAATCACATTTCTGGAGGGCAATTGATGCATATAATATATGCATATATAATATAATATAGAAACTATAAAACTATTTTAAAATATTCTTATGTTCTTATGTTCTGTGACAGCATTTCCACTTGGAGGCTTTGCTACATTAAAGCTCTGTGATCACTGGAAGAAACCCTGATGAAGTCTACGGGCATCACAGAGTGTAAAGACTGGGAAACACTGCAGTTCTCTCCTGGGCTGTAGTCTTTTTGGCAGTGGTTCATTTTCTGTCAACCACATATTGCCAATCAATCTCCTAGGTCAGATTTATTTGTAGGATTCTGTATTTGAAAGGGAATCTGGCTTTCTGCCTTGATGTGATTTCTCCCAACTTCATAGTAAAAGATCGATGAAGACATAGACCCAGAAGATAAAGAAACAAATGTGACATAACATGAAAGTGAAAGTCGCTCAGTTGTGTCTGACTCTGAGCGACCCCGTGACGTACAGTCCATGGAACTCTCCAGGCCAGGATACTGAAGTGGGTAGCCTTTCCCTTCTCCAGGGGATCTTCCCAACCCAGGGATCAAACCCAAGTCTCCTGGCAGGCTACATCCATGGGATCACAGAGTCATACACGACTGAGCAACTTACAATTTCACTTTTCACTTTATACCCAGATGATACAGATGGTTGTAGATGTAGTATTTACATAGATACAGACAGATGTATAATTACATCTATATTTCATATATATCTGGACTGGTATCTAAATAAATACTTTATTGAGTTGTGAAGCTTAAATAAATTGATGCTTGTGAAATGCTTTGCACTTGGCACACTGCCATCAGTCAATTCTAATTAGTGCAAGAGTCAAAGAGGACAAGTAGAAAGAGAGTCACACAAAAAAGAGAAACTGCTAATAAGTATAATAATGTATTTGTACAATATTTTAGTTCAGGCTGTTTTAACAAAATACCATAGGCTGGGACATTTATTTCTTGAAGTTCTGGTGGCTGGGAAGTTGAAGATGGTTGTTGTTTGGTTGTTCAGTCATGTCTGACTCTTCACAGCTCCATGGACTGCAGCACGCCAGGCCTCCCTGTCCTCCATTATCTCCCAGAGTTCACTCAAGGTCATGTCCATTGAATCTGTGATCCCATCCAACCATCTTGTCCTCTGTCGCCCTCTTCTCCTTTTGCCTTCAGTCTTTCCCAGCATCAGGGTCTTTGCACTGAATTGGCTATTTGCATCATGTGGCCAAAGTTTTGAAGCTTCAACTTCAGCATCAGTCCTTCCAGTGAGTATTCAGTGTTGATTTCCTTTAGGATTGACTGATTTGATCTCCTTGCTGTCCAAGGGACTCTCTAACACCACAGTTCAAACACATCAATTCTTTGGCACTTAGCCTTTTTTATAGTCCAGCTCTCGCATCCAGATATGACTACTGGAAAAACCATAATTCTGACTATTCAGATCTTTGTTGGCAAAGTGATATCTTTGCTTTTTATTATGCTGTTTAGGTTTGTCATAGCTTTCCTTCCAAGAAACAAGCATCTTCTAATTTCATGGCTGCAGTCACCATCCACAGTGATTTTGGAGCCCCCCAAAAGAAAATCTGTTACTGCTTCCACTTTTTCCCCTTCTATTTGCCATGAAGTGATGGGACTGGATGCTATCATGATTTTAGGTGTTTTTTTTTTCAGTTTTTTTAATGTTGACTAAAAGCCAGCTTTTCACTCTCCTCTTTCACCTTCATCAAGAGGCTCTTTAGTTCCTCTTTGCTCTCTGTCATAACGGTGGTGTCATCTGCACATCTAGGGTGCTGGCAAATTTTGTTGCTAGTGAAGGCCCTCTTTCTGGTTGGCAGACAGCCACCTTCTAGCAGTAGCCTAACATGGCACAAAGAGAGCTCAGCTCTCGTGTGACTCTTCTTCTGAACACTAACCCCATCAAGAGGGCTCTACTCTCCTCACCTAATGATATCCCCAAAATGCCATCTCCAAATACCATCACACTGGGGATTAAGGTTTCAGCACTTGAATTTTGGGGAATACACAAAATTCAGCCCAGAACAGGTAAGGGAAAATTTCCAAGAATTGATATTCTATTTAAGAGGTAATTAATAATTGATAAAACTTTTAAGTTAAAATGTTAATCCAACAGGCAGTTCCTGAATTACAACACTATGCTACTGCTACTGCTAAATCACTTCAGTCATGTCCGACTCTGTGCGACCCCATAGATGGCAGCCCACCAGGCTCCCCCATCCCTAGGATTCTCCAGGCAAGAACACTGGAGTGGGTTGCCATTTCCTTCTCCAATGCATGAAGGTGAAAAATGAAAGTGAAGTCGCTCAGTCGTGTCCGACTCTTCGAGACCCCATGGACTGCAGCCTACCAGGCTCACACGACTGAACGACTTCACTTTCATTTTTCACACCCTCCTAAAATTTCCCCCCAGTAGGCGGAGCCTGGTGGGCTGCCATCTATGGGGTCGCACAGAGTCAGACATGACTGAAGCGACTTAGCAGCAGCAGCAGTACATTCTCTGTCCCTACCTTCTCAATCAGTGGAGCTCCTGATTCTGCTGCTCTGATTCCTGTAGGAAAAATTCCTGGGGCTCCAGAAATGAAAAGTCACTTATTCAGGTTAGAATTTTATCTCTCATTAGAAGTGTGGCTCTGTTCTTTGCAGTTAGATCATTTCTCATAAAGAACATGACTGAGTCAAAATGACATTCAGGAGATTTTGCTTCCCTGGTAGTTCACCTGGTAAAGAATCTGCCTGCAATGCAGGAGATCCAAGTTCGATTCCTGAGTCAGGAAGATCTGCTAGAGAAAGGATAGGGTACCCACTCCAGTGTTCTTGGTGGCTCAGAATCCACTTTCAGTGTGGGAGATCTGCTGAAGAATCTACCTTCAGTGTAGGAGACCTGGATTTGATCCACTGGAGAAGTGATAGGCTACCAACTCCAGTATTCTTGGGCTTCCTTTGTGGCTCAGTTGGTAAAGAATCCGCCTGCAATGTGGGAGACCTGGGTTTGATCCCTGGGTTGGGAAGATCCCCTGGAGAAGGGAACTGCTACCCACTCCAGTATTCTGGCCTGGAGAATTGCATGGACAGAGGAGCCTGGCAGGCTACAGTCCATGGGTATAGTAATCTTTTTACTTGACTATTCTCTGAAAGGGAGAGACCACATCTATTTCAGTCACTCACTCCATCATTGCAACAAATCTCTGATATAGGTATCTTTTGCCTCTGCTTTGCTTTACAAAAAGCAGGAAACTGGTGCTTAAGGGTTAAGTAACTTATTCTAGGATCACAGATGATCTTGGGAGTAACAGAACCTGAATTTAGGTGCAAGGCTCTCTCAAATCCCATTCATTGACTCCTTGAGGAAATAGACTACAATAGTAGTAGATGACATCATGAACTCACAAAAGCTTAAGACCAATAGCACTGGTTCCAACACTACTAGAGCTAGAATTTCACACATACTTTCAGGAAGACCTCACCTCAGGTGACATTTCATGCCATCGCTCAGCACTGCCATGAAATCTCTTCTGCTGTGTCCACTCATGAATTCCATTCCATCAAGACTTGGGGTAAACTGTTAGGTCATATTTATCTCCCTATGTACATACTCTGTGTTAGCATCTAGATTTTGTAACTCCTGAAACCCTCTGTATTTGCATGAAATATATGTTTATGGATTGTGTGGTTTGAAATACCATGTAAGAGTAACTGCTCTGGAATAGAGTGAGTAGAATTAGTGAAATAAACATGATAGATAAAGTAAACTTTAGAAAGAAAACCATCAACAATAATGACCAAACATATTAGGATGTGAAAGTGAAAGTGAAAGTTGCTCTGTCATGTCCAACTCTTTGCGACCCCATGGACAGTCCATGGGATTCTCCAGGCCAGAATATTAGAGTGGGTAGCCTTTCCCTTCTCCAGGGGATCTTCCCAACCCAGGGATCGAACCCAGGTCTCCCACACTGCAGGCAGATTTTTTACTAGTGGGAAGCCCAAGAATACTGTATTGGGTAGCCTATCACTTCTCCAGCGGATGTTCCTGACCCAGGAATTGAACCTGGGTCTCCTGCACTGCAAGCCGATTCTTTACCAACTGAGCTATCAGGGAAGCCCTATTAGGGTATGAGACATACCAATTCAATGCCCAAATCCCTGAGGCTCTGCTTCTAGTCTTTGGTTATTGTTCTCCTTATCTGGGGTCTGTTACCTAGTAAGTACTCATGGATGTAAGCAGGGAATATCCTGTAGCTCAGATTCCTTGGAGCATAGCACACATAATAAAGCAACAAAAGAATATTTGAACTTTTAATGAATATGTTGAATTGAATAAAGCAACCCTAGCATCAACATCTTTGCCGCCTTCATCTTAGAATCAAAAGATGATTAATAATAAAAGGGCACTCATAATGTGAAGATACTTTAATTATATGATAATTTAAGCATCAGAAAGTATCACAGGGACTTCCCTAGAGGTCCAGTGGTTAAGACTCCATGCTCCCATTGCAGGAGGTCAGAGTTCAATCCCTGACTAGGAAACTAAGATCCCACGTGCTGCAACCACGCCATGTGTGCCACAAGTAGCAAAGCCTGCACACTGTAAAGAAGACCCAGCACAGCCAACATAAATAAGTACATAAATAAGTATTTTTAAAAAGGATTACATAGTCAAGCTATTGGGAAAGATTGCATTTCTAAAAATTTATTTTCTATTACTCTGAATGTTAGGAATATGCTATACTTTATAGAATAATATATTAAGAACAAGCATTTACTAGGGAAACACACCATTTACTAGGGAAAATCTGCAAATTGACTGTCTACATTCTTTGGTGCTGCTCCATCCATACACATTCATTAAAATTCTTCCTTCACTTTATTTTTAGCTCTTGACAATTTTTCTGCTTAATTAACTCAATCAATTGTGGATTACTGCCAGTTATATTTGCGGAAACCATGGCAATTTATTAACTTTCATAAATACCAAAAGATAACAGAAGCACCAGAGAACCGATAATTAAATACATCTTTTAATTTCTAGCTTATAAATAGGATTTAGCTCTTGTTAGCTTGCAGGTTGCTGTCCGTACATAGCTCTGGAATAGCACCTTCCTGCCAGGTCTAGACTGTATGTGAACCCCAAGAAGAAGCTGTGAATCATGGTTAAATTGACTCTGCTATTTCCTCGACCACAGTGGGGTCAAACACTGATGCTTTATTGAAAACTATCAATGAATAAAATTTTAAGATCCTTGGATAAATTTTTTTCCTAGTTTTTTAAAAGTTGCAGTATTGCCACAACCTAAAAGAGAGCATCTGGCACAGAGTAGGTATTCAATAAATATTATTTGGATAATAAACAAAGATACACAAGTTGCTTTTAGTCCTGTTTTTGAGAGGGTACTCATATTTTTCTTGGTCTTTAAATGCCACACATCAGAACATATTCATTGGAAATATTTATCATCCAGTGAATAATAATAGTAATAATACATGTGACTTATTACTAGGAAGGAATTTATCATTCAACCTAAAAATAAAATCAAACAATAGAAAATTAATTTGGGTTTTTTAAAAAAAATATTCTTTAAGCCACAGCTATCATGGGAAAAAAAGAATTTACTACCCTAGGCATTTTGTTTAGAAATATTAGTTTCTTTTTCTCCCAGAATGAATTACTTTAAGTACCATAACAGATACGTCTTCATTATCAGTAATGAAATGGTGATGTTTCTTTTTTTTTTTTTCCAATTTGGCTTTTCATTTATTGATAATAAGGGGCCTATCTGCACCCACAGTGTGCTATTTGCAGAGTGCTTGCAAATAGCAGCCTGAAATCTGTCCCCTCTTGTCATGTATAAACAAAACATAGAAATTATAAAAATAACCCAGTAGTGTTTTTAGCTTAAAATCCCATAGTTTCAGACAAGTTTTTAGAAAACAGCTTTTGCTTGTACTGGTGTTATGTCAGGGAGTTAAATCCCAAAGTATTTTTAGTATACATACCATCTCCAAACCAGATTTGACATATTTTTTAGATTTATTTAGAATTTATATTTACTTAGTATAATTTACAAAATTAGGCTTTGTCTTATACAATTTTTTCTGTATTTATTTTTAATTGAAGGATAATTGCTTTACACTGTTGTATTGGTTTCTGCCATACATCGACATGAATCAGCCATGGGTATACATATGTCCTGTCTCTCCTGAACCTCCCTCTCACCTCCCACCCCTTCCCACCTAATATATATAATTCATTTTATTTTTTCTTGCTAGTTATATATTTTATAAACACTGCTATTACTACTTTGCATGAAACAATGATGTTTCTTACTTTTCAATATACAGGGTGCATGTCAGTACTCCTTGGAATTCTCTTTAAGAATCTAATAAATTTAAATAAAAAAAAAAGAATCTGTTGCCAGAATAGTCATGAAAGTCAAACACATGTTTTACACAAGAAACCAAACTACAAACTCACTGTGGGTTTACAGCAATGATTGGTTGAAAGTGTTTATTTTTTGTAGCAGCCTCTGTCGGTGCTTCACCCATTTCTAATTACCATGGTGATTTAGTGGATGAGTTAAATGTGTGTCCTTAGACACAGAGTCTTAATACAGAAAGAAGACCGTCACACTCTTGGGTCCAAAAAGAAAAGCTTCTTTGTGTGTGTGTGTGTGTGTGTTCAGTCACATCTGACTCTTTGCAACCCTATAGACGGTAGTTTGTGAGGCTCCTCTGTCCATGGAATTTTCCAGGCAAGAATACTGGAATGGGTTGCCATTTCCTACTCTAGGGGACCTTCCTGACCCTAGGATCAAAATTTTCTCCCACATCTCCTGCATTGGCAGGTTAATTCTTCTTCTTCTTTTTTTTTTACTTTATAATATTTTATTGGTTTTGCCATACATCAACATGAATCCGCCACGGGTGTACACATGTTCCCCATCCTGAACCCCCCTCCCACCTCCCTCCCCATGCCATCCCTCTGGGTCATCCCAGTGCACCAGCCTCAAGCATCCTGTATCCTGCATCGAACCTGGGGCAGGTTAATTCTTTACCACTGAGCCACCTGAAAGGTCCTTCTTTAGGACTTCTTTAGGGACATTACATCTTTCTTTATGTGATTAGAACATTCCACTAACAATGTTTAAAGGACTTCTCTCTTCCCCAAGGTTGTTATATTACCCATTTATTTGCTATCTTGATCTTGCACCATTTGATTGATACCTAGAACAATATGTCTTAAATCAGAGAGGAGTTATCTCATGTCCTTGTGAACACAACAGAGGCTTGAATCCTCAATTTAGACTCTTGAATTCTAGCTCTTAACCAGCACCAAACTTGACTAATGATTCAAAAACTCAGGGAAACATCAGGCACAAATAAATAGTCTTGGAAATGTCTGAGTGGTAACTCAGCAGAGCTTCCAAAAATGTCCCTGTTCTCCTGCAGTAGGATAAATTTTGGTTTTAGATTAAACAGACAAGTTTCCTTATAAGCAATGTCTGCAGTCATTCCCTGATATCTCATTTAGTAAAGAATCCGCCTACAATGCAGGTGACCTCGGTTCAATTCCTGGGTCAGGAAGATCCTCTGGAGAATTGATAGGCTACCCGATCCAGTATTCTTGGGCTTCCCTTGTGGCTCAGTTGGTAAAGAATCTGCATGCAATGCGGGAGACCTGGGTTTGATCCTCGGGTTGGGAAGATCCCCTGGAGAAGGGAAAGCCTACCCACTCTGGTTTGCTGGCCTGAAGAATTCCATGGACTCTATAGTCCACGGGGTCACAGAGAGTTGGACGTGACTGAGTGACTTTCACTTTCACTTTGTCTGCAGACACGGTTCAAACAAAGGGTATAGTTTTGGTTATGAAACTTTTCTTCTACACACCCTGTTAATTACCTGTTGTATGATCATTTCTCATTTTGTAGCAAACCATCTCACCCATAAATCTGTAAATTTTAAGTTTATTTATAATAAATAGCATGCACAAGGTTTCCCTGGTGGCTCAGATGGTAAAGAATCCACCTGCAATGCAGGAGACGCAATAGATGTGGGTTTGTTTCCCGGGTTGGGAAGATCCCTTGGAGGAGGGCATGGAGCCCCCTCCAGTATTCTTGCCTGAGAAATCTCATGGACAAAGGAGCCTGGTGGGCTACAATCCATTGGATAGCAAAGAGTTGGACACAACTGAGCGAATAAGCATATACGTAGTATTTATCCTCCTAACAACATTTTATAGGTATCGATTTCTCGCCATTATCTTTCCATTCCTAGTAAATACCATTTGTATGCTTACTGGGAAGTCTTGTCATTAATGTGTGTGCCCCAGCAGGCCTGGGAGGCTTTATCCCTGCACATCCCCCGAAAGGCCAGTCTTCATGATTACCTTGACTGGCTCCTGGGAGATGAGTGCTAAATCTTGGCACTATTCTGCTGGATAAAGGTGGTGTATGTCTGAGACCTTGCTGATTTGACCAGATAGTTTATGCTAATGAAGGGCTCCATGTTTGACTATCTTGGTTTTGCTTTAGGGGAGGCTGGAGTAGGTGAGATCAGTAAAAGCCCTGGACACCAACACTTGGGTGTGCGTCCCAGGTGGCAGTATTTTTTTTTTTTTTTTTTTACGTGCATCTTTGCCGGGAGAATTAGACGGGTCTCTGCTACTCCATGGAGAGAAGACACCTGGTAACTTGTGCTTGGTTTCTCCTGAATTTTGCCCCATGTGCCTTTTCTGCATGTTGAATTTAGCCTGTATCCTTTCATTGTAACAAAATGTAAGCACCGGTGTAATAGCTTCTGTGTCCTAGGAAACCTAACAATTCATCCAGAGTGAAGATGGTGGGACCCCCAACATAGCATGTTCAACAAAGAGATTTGAGGATTTTTCTCTCCTTCTGACAGAGAAAAGTATGCAGCCTTGCTGCTTACCTTTTCCTCTCCAGCATCTATAGATACAAATCTCCTTGCTAATACCCTTCCAGCCATTTATAATGCCATTCACTTTTTTACAGAGCTTTAAGCCTTAAGCTATAAAGGCTTACCTCATAGCTAAGTTGGTAAAGAATCCGCCTGCAGTGCGGAGCCTTGGGATTGATCTCTGGGTTGGAAAGATCCGCTGGAGAAGGGATAGGCTACCCACTCCAGTATTCTTGGGATTCTCTGATGGCTCAGCTGATAAAGAATCTGCCTGCAATTCGGGAGACCTGGGTTTGATCCCTGGGTTGGGAAGATACCCTGCAGAAGGAAAAGGCTACCCACTCTAGTATTCAGCCTGGAAAATTCCATGGACTGTATAGTCTATGGGGCCACAAAGAGTCGGACACAACTGAGTGACTTTCACTTCACAAGCCTTCATTAATTATCTCATAGAAAATAAAACTCTGTTTCAACAGGTCTTCAGTTAAATCATCTGGAAAATTAGTCTCTTTCTAAATCTCACATTAATTCCTTGAGTTATTTGACCTATTTTGTTTTGAAGATAATATTATACTTGCTGCTCTTTGAGTGAGTGAGTGAAAGTGGCTCAGTTGTGTCCAACTCTTTGCGACCCCATGGACTGTACAGTCCATGGAATTCTCTCAGCCAGAATACTGGAGTGGGTAGCGTTTCCCTTCTCCAGGGGATCTTCCCAACCCAGGGACTGAACCCAGGTCTCCTGCATTGCAGGCAGATTCTTTACCAGCTGAGCCATAAAGGAAGCCCTGCTGCTTTTTATAGCTTACTAAAATAAATATTATAGTCATTATATATCCAGAGGTTAGTACAGTACTTATTTATTGCAAACAACAAAATATAAATTCTAACTAGCAAGGTTCAAATTCCTCAAAAGGTGAGTGGTAGAATTGACTTTGGGTTTCCCAGGTAGCACAATATTAAAGAATATGCCTGCCAATTCAGAAGACTCTGGAGATATGGGTTCAATCCCTGGGTTGGGAAGATCCCTTGGAGGAGGAAATCGCAACCCACTCCTGAAAAATTCCATGGACAGAGGAGCCTACAGTCCATGGGGTAGCAAAGAGTCAGACACGCACGACTGAGCAACTGAGCACACAAACTTATACACAGAATTGACTTCAGTAGATGCTTCTCTTCTGTAATATTATAATATCCTGAAAAGTGCCTGTCAAAAATATCTGCCTGATATTAGTCATCAGTACCTATCCTTGGGACCACCTAAAATGAAAGGCTGTGTCTTTTTACTCTGTGGAGGGATATTCTTTTATTTTCAAGAATGGCAGGAGCTATTTGAATTTCTTATTAGAGCCTATTTTTTCAGATAAAAGTTTAACCTGGTACCTAGTAAAAATAGTAAAATTACCCAGGTCACTAATAGATGATTCAGAGTAAATTATGTTAGTGGTTACTTTGGTATTAGGTTTATTACTTTACCTATAACTTTTCATACATAGCCCATTGATTTAACTTAGGGAAAACTATTAGACCTGAAAAATTAGATAATAATTTTATCTAAAAGTTTTTCAAATCAGGTGAACTAGGGTTCAATATATAATTGCTATATTAAGTTTCTTTAATTTCTAAAGCCTATTTATGTTTTATTGGAAATATGGTATATGTGTGTTAAAATTCAACTAATCCTCAAGATATTCTTTTATCAAAAGATATCTGATGTCTAGACAGATATCTCACTAGATATATTTGTATCTCTTGAACTTTTCTGTACAAGTAAAAAAGTTTTGTGGAGAGAATAAAAGCAAATTTCATAGTAGATCTTAATATAGTCGAGAAGTGTCGATCTCATAGTTCCTGACTAGAAACCAACTAGATATATTTTAAAAAAATATTTATTTGGCTGAATAAGGTCTTAGTTGTGGTATACAGGCTCTCCAGTTGGTTACTAGGATTACTTGGCCTCCAGGCATGTGGGATCTTAGTTCCTGGACCAGGAATTGAACTCCCGTCCTCTGCTTTGGCAGGGGAGTCTTAACCATTGGACCACTAGGGAAGTCCACCAACTGGATATTGAGACATAAGATTCAGTAGATCTAGTTTACCAACACTATGTTCCTTTGTTAATTGTACTCCAAATGTCTGAAGGAGGCGTACAATAGGGTTATGCCATACTCTGATCTACTCTATGTGTGTGTGAGTTCTATTAGAAAATAATTTATATTCTCAAATACATTGAATTCCTTCAAGTAATTCATGTACACATGATCTTAGCTTCCACCTGTGTCTAGACTACCCCTAAATCTGTCTCCAGCTCTCATCTTAGCCCCATCCTCCAATTTCACATGCTCTTCAATCCCCAAATTCTTCCCCACCTGACACCTGTATGTTCTAATGTTACCTGAAATTTAACAAGAGGAAGGTCAAGATTAGCTTCTCTTCCTTCCTCAAACAGTACTTTCCTGCCTTTCCGTTATAACCAACACTACTCTCATTCTTTTGGTCCCCAAGACTCACAACATTTGGGACTTTTTAAAACCCCATCATCCCTTTTATCCTCCAGTGCCAGTCAGTAACCAAGTCCCGCTAATATTTTCTTATTCATCTTCTCATACTTATCAACAAGGCCATTTACTTCCTGGTTCACATTTTGTCTCAGTTTTGCCCTTTCCCCTGCATTTCTCTGCTGGTTGTTTTCATCCTCAGGATTTTTAGCCACATTTCCACTTCCTTCTCTCAGTGATGCTCCAACTGGCTCTCCCCCATCTCCTTCTTTCTGCATGGACATTGCTCTCTGTTGTGAATGCTGTCTTCAGCATCCCTCCCCGTTGCTGACTCACACGTAGCCACTCTTCGCATCAGTTCCCATATTTCCTCCAGAAATCTTCTCTCACCCACACAGGGTACGGTGGGCTTCCACCTTATCCCCTGCTGCCTTTTGGGAACACATTGGAAACAGGATGAGATTGTTCTTCTGGAAGCTCTGGTGCCTAGCACGCTGCCTATAGGTTGTTGTTATTACACATGGTCTTCTTACACAACATTCTGGCTCCTCCTCATTGCTTCTACACAGAGCAAACAGAATGCTTGTTCTGTTTGAACAGAACAGAAACATTTTTTTCTTAACTATGAAGACATATGAAAACATTTTCCTATGAAGACATTTTTCTATGAAAACATTTTCATATCTTAACTTTCCGGTAGGGTATGACTGGCTACCATGCCATTCCAAGTTCCACATCTTAGTCAGAAAAGAGAGACTCCCAGCTCCTGTTGCTTCTCATCTTCTCATTCTTACCAACAAGGCAGTTTTCTTCCTGGTTTCTTATGTACATTAGAAAATTACATTATATAATATGTAATATATCCAGTTTCTTGGGAAGCTCATGCCACACAAAACACAAAATGCTCCTCCCTCTGTCATATCACCAAAGGAGCTTTGTGACTCTTCCCACCTCCTGAAAACTTTCAAGTAACCTCAGCCCCAGCTGATCATTCCCTCACTCTGAAGTCTGTGGCTACTTTTACTATATATGATTTTGTCTATGTTGATATTTTGCTTTGTCATATAAATTCTTTATGACACAAGCAATATGTCCTCTTTCTTTGTTTTTAACCAACATTTACTTCTTACAGTGAGCTTCTGTGTCTAGGAAAGCACTGAGTATAAATTGCTAACAAAATGTTATGTTCCCTAAGTCTTAAAGATCTTAACGAAATGATCTTTTACGAAGTTCTTTGCACTTTTTCTTAAGAAATGGAGGAATAGGTAACTCGAAAATGTCCATGTTTTTTTCCTAACCCATCTCCAAGTTAAAAGATCATCCCTCTTATCTAGGTTAAATTTCTCTTTTTAGTATTATTTGGTACATTCTTGGGAGCATATGGCTCCCTGTGTTGAAAGACTCAAAATAAATCACCCATGGATTTGTCATACTGCCTGAAATGTGACTAATCCTTTAGTTTAAGAAGAATATCTTTTGAAATGTGATTCTATTAGAAAGTTATCTTTGTGGGAGAAATGAGAAAATATAGGAGAAGGCACTTAGGAGATCTGTGAAGTTCTATAAGAACACTAAAGTGCATCATATGAGGGTATGATAAGATAATAGGAAAAGTGATAGATATGGAAACAGAAGACCCAAGTTCAAGTTTCTATTTGCTGCTGTGTATTCTTCTTCAAGTTATTTAGCTTTTCTCTAAGTTGCAATTTCCTCATCTAAATGAGTACCATTGTTAAAGTGGGCATCTTAGTTTGCCCATCTCTTAAGATTGTTTGGAGGACCAGGGTATTAAAAAAATTTTTTTGGCCACACCCAGGGACCTTAGTTCCCCAACTGGGGCTTGAACCTCCACCCCCTGCATTGGAAGGTGGAATTCTAACCATTGTACTGCTGGGGAAGTCCTGAAGGACCAGGATATTTTGCTGACACAAATATTTTGCAAGATATGAATTTATGAGGGGAATTTGTAAAGTCTGTAAAAATTTTACACAATGCTATAAAATATGAGTTATTGTTATAGTCAGCTCGTTGTAGCCATTTAATCCATGTTATTAGCTAGTCCAATCAGTTGTTTTCCATGTTAATCTCACTGCCTACTGAATTAGACTTTTATCACTAGAAATATTCCTTTTTTTAAAAAAAGGAAATATTCCTTTTTTAATTATTATCTTTATTTTTTGTGCTGGGTCTTCATTGCTGCACTCGGGCTTTTCTCTACAAGGGTTGCTCTCTAGTTGTGCACAGGCTTCTCATTGCTATGGCTTCTCTTGCTGCAGTTCTCAGGCTCTAGGGTGCATGGGCTCAGTACTTGCAGCTGGCAGGCTTACTTGCCCTGCAGCATGAGGGATCTTCCTGGACCAGGAGTTGAACTCATGTCTCCTGCATTGGCAGGCAGATTCCCAACCACTGAACAACCTAGGGATGTCCTTAGGATTATTCTTATGGAGGAAATATAGCTTTAGATTTGTAGGAACAATTTAAGTATTGGGAAGAAGTTGAAAGGTTTTTCAAATACCAATATTCTATGTCATTCCTTGGGAAAAATCATAGTTCTCAGAAATTCTGGACAGAATAGTGAGTCAACTCTGAGAAAGCTAGAAGACTTTAGAAAGACAAAAATAGAGTTATAAGGGCAGAGGAGGCCACCTGTCCAGTCAGTATTTGGTCAGGATTGAATCCTGGTCACAAGTGAACTAACAATAAAAGCAAATTGTTCTTATTCCCTATGTCATCAGCTAGATTAGATTTTTTTCAAGACCTATTTTTTTTTTAAAGACTAGTTTTAGGTATACAACAAACTTGAGGAAAAGGCACAGATATTTCTCTTACCCCCTTGCCTCCACACAATTCATGGCTTCAGTTTTGTGTTCTAGATTTTGGCCATTTTAGAGGTATGTGGTGGCATCACATTGTTCCTTTAATTTGCATTTCCTTAATGACATGCTAGATGAGGAAACAGTGGAAACAGTGTCAGACTTTATTTTTTGGGGCTCCAAAATCACCGCAGATGGTGATTGCAGCCATGAAATTAAAAGACGCTTACTCCTTGGAAGAAGTTATGACCAACCTAGATAGCATATTCAAAAGCAGAGACATTACTTTGCTAACTAAGGTCCGTCTAGTCAAGGCTACGGAGAAGGCAATGGCACCCCACTCCAGTCCTCTTGCCTGGAAAATCCCATGGATGGAGGAGCCTGGTGGGCTGCAGTCCATGGGGTTGCTAAGAGTTGGACACGACTGAACGACTTCACTTTCACTTTTCACTTTCATGCATTGGAGAAGGAAATGGCAGCCCACTCCAGTATTCTTGCCTGGAGAATCCCAGGGACAGGGGAGCCTGGCAGGCTGCCATCTATGGGGTCTCACAGAGTCGGACACGACTGAAGCGACTTAGCAGCAGCAGCAGCAGTCAAGACTACGGTTTTCCCAGTGGTCATGTATGGATGTGAGAGTTGGACTGGGAAGAAGGCTGAGCGCTGAAGAACTGATGCGTTTGAACTGTGGTGTTGGAGAAGACTCTTGAGAGTCCCTTGGACTGCAAGGAGATCCAACCAGTCCATTCTGAAGGAGATCAGCTCTGCGATTTCTTTGGAAGGAATGATGCTAAAGCTGAAACTCCAGTACTTTGGCCACCTCATGTGAAGCGTTGACTCATTGGAAAACTCTGATGCTGGGAGGGATTGGGGGCAGGAGGAGAAGGGGATGACAGAGGATGAGATGGCTGGATGGCATCATGGACTCGATGGACGTGAGTCTGAGTGAACTCCAGGAGTTGGTGATGGACAGGGAGGCCTGGGGTGCTGTGATTCATGGGGTTGCAGAGAGTCCAACATGACTGAGTGACTGAACTGAACTGGATGACATGCTGTAGAGCTTCCTCTCATATGCTTATTTGCCTTCTGAGGTGATTGTCAAGGTGTTTGGTCCATTTTTTAATTGAGTTATTTGTTTTTTATTGTTGAGTTCTTAGAGTTCTTTATATATTTGGAAGGATAACACTCCTTCATCAAATATGTCTTTTGAAATATTTTTTTCCCCTCTTCTAATCTTCTTTTTTTTGAAGTCTTTATTTGTTACAATATTGTTTCTGTTTTATGTTTTGGTTTTCTGGCCACGAGGTATGTGAGATCTCAGCTCCCCAACCAGGAATCAAACTCTTTTTGATGGCTGAGTAGTATTCCACTGTATATATGCACCACATCTTCTTTATCCATTCATCTGTCTATGGACAATTAGGTTGTTTTCATGTCTTGGGTATTGTAAATAGTTCTGCTATGAACATAGGCATGCAGGTATCTTTTTGAAGGATAGTTTTGTCTGGATATATGCTGAGGAGTGGGATTGCTGGATTATATGGCCATATAATATAGCTTTTTTAGGATATGCATACTGTTTTACATACTGGCTGTACCAGTTACATTCCCATGAGCAGTGTAAGAGGATTCTCTTTTCTCTACATGCTCTCTATCATTTGTTATTTATAGACTTCTTAATGATGGCCATTCTGATCTTGCTTATATGTGGAATCTAAAATATGACACAAATCAACACATCTATGAAGCAAAAACAGACTCACAGATAAAGAAAACAGACTTGTTGTTGCCAAGGGGGAGGGGTATGGGGGAGGGAAGAACTGGGAATTTGGGATTAGCAGATGCAAGCTATTATATATAGAATAGATAAACAGCAAGGTCCTATACAGCACAGGGAACTATATTCAGTATCCTGGGCTAAACCATAATGGAAAAGAATATAAAAAGAAGATATATGTGTATAAAGAGGAAGTGGGATGGTGACAAACAAGCAATTGCTCAAATTCTTAATTTTCTTTGGGCTTTATCTTGACTGAAGTAGGCTCTGCATGAATTAATTCTTTTCTTTAATCCTCAGGAAAATTTTAAGATTTGCTGTTGCTTCCTTTTCATTAGTTTCCCTTAAGCTACCAATTAACTACAGAGTATTTTATAATAGGCTTTGCACATTAACAGTTACAATTTGAGTATGATAGTGTACATGAAAGAATTCTGTAAATACCAAAGTTACTATCATCTGTGTAATTCTGTACAGCTGGTAAAAGTTTCTTTGACATTGTCATTATTTCGTCTAATTATCAAACATTGTAAGGCGAATGGTTATTACTAATAATAAATTTCCCAGATGAAAAAGACTAGCATATGAGCCACTGAAAGTCAGTCTGGAGTCAGCCCTTTCCTTGTGGAACACGTTTTCTCTTTTGGGGTAACTTACCAATGAAGTGAAAGTGAAAGTGTTAGTTGCTAAGTCATGTCTGACTCTTTCCGACCTTATGGACTGTAGCCCTCCAGGCTCCTCTGTCCATGGAGTTCTCTTGGAAAGAATACTGGAGTGGGTAGCCTTTCCCTTCTCCAGGGAATCTTCCCAACCCAGGGATCAAACTTGGGTCTCCCTCATTGCAGGCAGATTCTTTACCATCTGAGCCACCAGTTCAGTTCAGTTCAGTTCAGTCACTCAGTCATGTCCTAGGGAGCAAGATCATCCCCAAGGAAAAGAAATGCAAAAAAGCAAAGTGGCTGTCTGAGGAGGCCTTACAAATAGCTGTGAAAAGAAGAGAAGCCAAAAGCAAAGGAGAAAAGGAAAGATATACCCATTTGAATGCAGAGTTCCAAAGAATAGCAAGGAGAGATAAGAAAGCCTTCCTCAGTGATCAGTGCAAAGAAATAGAGGAAAACAATAGAGTGGGAAAGACTAGAGATCTCTTCAAGAAAATTAAGAGATACCAAGGGAACATTTCATGCAAAGATGGGCTCAATAAAGGACAGAAATGGTATGGACCTAACAGAAGCAGAAGATATTAAGAAGAGGTGGCAAGAAGTACACAGAAGAACTGTACAAAGATCTTCATGACCCAGATAATCACGATGGTGTGAGCTACCAAAGAAGCCCATAAAGTATTAGTTGCTCGGTTGTGTCTGACTCTTTGCAACTCCATGGTCTGTAGCCCGTCAGGTTCCTCTATCCATGAGATTCTCCAGGCAAGAATACTAGCGTGAGTAGCCATTCCCTTCTCCATGGATCTTCCCCACACAGGGATCAAACCCAGGTCTCCCACATTGCAGGCAGATTCTTTACCTTATGGGAAGCCCATAACCCTGTTTAAATGGCCAGGTTTTTTCCTGCTGCTGTCTGCCTACTTCCAGAGTTCCAGCCAGAAAGCCTTCAGGACTAACTTCAGAAGCCTAATTTCTTATAGCTTTCCAAATCTAACAGTCAGATATTCAGAAGAAACATTGCCAACTGTTTGGCAGGGGCCTTTGACATCTGGGTTTTTTTTTTACTTGAAGACTTTGATTTTTATCATGGACAACAAATACCATCAATTGCTTTTCTATTTTTTTAAAAATTTTATTATTGGAGTATACTTGCTTTACAATGTTGTGTTAGTTTCTGCTTCACAACAGTGTGAATCAGCTAGCTATCAGTTCAGTTCAGTCACTCAGTCGTGTTGGACTCTCTGTGACCCCATGGACTGTAGCACTCTAGTCCTCCCTGTCCATCACCAATTCCCAGAGCTTACTCAAACTCATGTCCATTGAGTCTGTAATGCCATCCAACCATCTCATCCTCTGTCGTTCCCTTCTCCTCCTGCCTTCAATCTTTCCCAGCATCAGGATCTTTTCCAATAAGTCAGCTCTTCACATCAGGTGGCCAAAGTATTGGAGTTTCAGCTTCAACATCAGTTCTTCCAGTGAACACCCAGGATTGATCTCCTTTAGGATGGGCTGGTTGGACCTCCTTGCAGTACAAGGGACTCTCAAGAGTCTTCTCCAACACCTCAGTTCAAAAGCATCAATTCTTCAGTGCTCAGGTTTCTTTATAGTCCAACTCTCACATCCATAACGTGACTACTGGAAAAACCATAGCCTTGACCAGAGGGACCTTTGTTGGCAAAGTAATGTCTCTGCTTTTTAATATGTTGTCTAGGTTGGTCATAACTTTTCTTCCAAAGAGTAAGTGTCTTTTAACTTCATGGCTGCAGTCACCATCTGGAGGTGGGTGGGAGGGAGGCTCTGGGAGGGGACATATGTAAACATATAGCTGACCCACCTCCCCATTCACACCTCTTCAGATCATCACAGAGCAATGAGCTGAGCTACCTGTGCTATACAGCAACTTCCCACTAGCTATCTGTTTTACACATGGTAGTATATATATGTCAATGCCAGGCTTCCAATTTGTCCCACTCTCCTCTACCCCTACACCATGTCCATAAGTCTGTCCTCTACATCTGTGTCTCTCTTCCTGTCCTACAAATATGTTTGTCACTACCATTTCTCTAGATTTCATCTATGGTAATATACAGTATCTGTTTGTCTCTTTCTGACTTATTTCACTCGGTGTGACAGACTCTGGGTTCATCCACATCACTGCAAATGACCCAATTTCATTCCTCTTTATGGCCCAGTAATATTCTATTGTATATATATACCACATCTTGTTTATCCATTCATCTGTCAATGGACATTTTGGTTGCTTCCGAAACATCTGGGTTTGATGAATGGGATTCTACTCTGGATGAAATGGACAGATGCTCTGTTCAAAGTGAAGTGAAGTCACTCAGTCATGTCCGACTCTTTGGGACCCCATGGACTGTAGCCTACCAGTCTTCTCCATCCATGGGAGTTTCCCAGCAAGAGTACCGGAGTGGGTTGCCTTTTCCTTCTCCAGGGGATCTTCCCGACCCAGGGATCGAACCCAGGTCTCCCACATTGCGGGCAGACACTTTACCCTCTGAGCCACCAGGGAAGCCCTATACACTGCTATAATTTTAAACCTAGTATAGCGGCCACATGTGGAGCCCAAGTTGTGATTTTGGAATCATCAGCAAAGTCCATCCTCCACCTCTCTTCAAAATATCTTTCTCATTAAACAAGTGGATTCTTTGATAAATGATGCAGCTTTAACTGGTCAGGTATTTGGGAAAATTGTTAAATCATCACTTTAAAAAAGTCAATACTTCTAAAGTGTTAAATGTGAAATTATGAAATAGTGAAAAAATAGAAAAAGATCTGATGAAAAGATATTCTAGTTTTTAGGACGCTGTTTCTTTCTTGACTTAAAAGCTAAGGCAGAAACTATAAAAGACTGAGATTCAGATCCATAAAAGTTTTTGTTTTTTTTAAACTTTTGCACTGATTCAGACATTTCAAATTAAGTCAAAGAGAAAGTCGAAAAGACGTTTTGGTATTTCTAGTAAAAAAATATTTAATATTCTAAATAGAGATAGTGCTTCTTTCCATAAATAAGAACCACTCAAACTCACTACAGTCCTTTGCTCATTCATACACTGGTCACAGGGTTAAAATCATTAATAATAGTAATAGGAAATAAAGCAGTACAATTACTGTAACTAACATCTACTGAGTATTTCCACTGAACCAGGTAGTTTCTCACTGCTTATGTTTGTTAACTCGCTTAACTTTTCCAACAAACTTTTGAGGGAGGTACTCTTATTTTCTCCATTTTTATGATTGAGGAGATTAAGGCAAAGGAAGGCATTTATGTAATCTCCCCAGGGTTACTCAGTGAGGAAGTGACAGAACTGGAATTCAAACTCAGGCTTTCTTGCTTCAGATTGTGTGCCCCTTCATCTCTTCCCTCAAGAAGCAAGAATAGATTTTAAAAAGAAGTGATACTATTGGACAATACATATATGCATTAGTCAACCTTATTAATACACTAAAAATAAAAACAGTAAGGACAGGTCATCTTTGCTAAATGGACAAGATTCTAAAATGTAATACCAACAAAAGCAAGAGTGTAAGGAAATGCTTCAGCAAAATTATAAACAAGTTCAAGTTCAGTTTATAAATATCTGCAATAAGTCTTAAATTTAAACATATTTTTTAAAGAAAATTTTTTATTTAAAAATGTATTTTAAGGCAATATTCAATAATTTACATAAAAATACATGTTCAAGGATAGTCATCCCAGTGATAACTCTTTGTTTCCAGAATGTTGTATCATATAATATATAGAAAGTATAGAAAATCAAATAATAAAACCCACCCAACCCAACATACTTATTCAGTGTGTTTGTTTTTCATCCTTTAAAAAATGTTATAATCAATCAGTAAAAGGCCAATCTTATTTCAAAATAATTATGAGCAGACCACATATCTTAGCTTGTGGTAGGTAGAGGAATTTTGTTTGATTTTTTATTCTCCTCTGTGATTTTATGCATTTGCAAAATTTTCTCTTGGAATATGTATTATAATGAAAAATGTGACTAAATTTTTTTTCCCCCCTCCATGCAGCTTGTGGGATCCTAGTTCCCCTCCATGCAGCTTGTGGGATCCTAGTTTCCCTGCCATCAAAGCCAGGACCCATGCAGTGGAAGAGCAGAATCCTAACCACTGTATCACCAGGGGATTCCCAAGAATTTTTAAATACATTTTTTCCCTTTGGGTTTCCAGAAAACGTGAATAGAGAACATACATTTATTTGTAATTCCTGTTTAAAACCCTACTGAAATGAAAGAAAATGCATATTTTCTTTCATTTTAAAAGAATCAAACTGCATCATACTGGAAAACAAAAAATCCCAGACATCGGTACTCTAAAATTTTTGAGAAATTCCTGGAATGTTAAAAATAGATACAATTGTAAACACACAGAGACAGACACACAGATATAGACAGGCAAACATAGACACACTCACAGACACACACAGCAGCTGCACAACCACATATCCTAGCTTGTGATTAAAAAGCTTTAAAGAACTTAGAGAAATGATCAAAGCAATTACTTTACATAGATGATTAACTAACCTCAAAGTAATTAATTGATTTTAATGCTTTAGCTGCCTTTCCTGTAAATGCAGAGCAGCTAACAGCAGCAATCTTTGCTCCCAGCATGAAGCCTTCCAAACTCGTTTCTAGAGACAGTAGGTGGTCTGCTCAAGAGAAGCTCAACCTGAGAGTAGTGGAGCCCCAGGGAGAAGCAAAGCAGAGCCTCTGATGCTTCAGTTCTCCCCAATAAAAACCAAGAAAGAAGCACAACATTAAAACAAGGGAAAATGGCTGTACTTAGAGATGGATAAACAGAACAACAACAAAAATAGTCCTCAAAATAAGGCTGTCCTATCTGCAATTTGGGGAATGTCAGGATAATAGCCTGTTTGTCCCCATATCTCCCTCTTACCAGGTAGGCTGACTGTTGACCCCAGGCCCTTCATTGCATAGGATAATACACTTTGCAAAGAAGAAAAAGATTGCACAAATGACAGGGAGGCCTGGTGTGCTGCGATTCATTGGGTTGCAAAGAGTCGGACACTATTGAGCAACTGAATTGAACAGAACTGAACTGAACTGAACTGAACAGACCTTTCAACTGCCCATGGAGCCCACACCAGCTGTGTGTATCAGTCAATCTAGACAGAGGTGTCCAAACTTAATCTTGTATGAGACTCACCCAGGAGCCTGTTAAAAATGGAGATTCCTGAACCCGATCCTTGATATTGGGGTTTAGCAGGTCTGAGGTAAAGCCCCAGAAGGTGCCTTTTAACAAGCATGCCAGCTAATTTTGCAGATGGTCAGCTTATGATTTAGACAAAAACAAGCTAACAAGTAAATAACAACAAGACATAAAAAGAAACTTTGCCATAAATAAACAGATAATTTCCTCGGGACCAAGATTGACTTGAAATTGAGTTCCTTGATCATCTGGATCCTGTTTTTCACTTGTGAATGTGGATGATCAGAGCCTTTACCTAGTTTTCATTGATTTCAAGGATTGACATGATGTTATTTACAAAGACACTTGGTGGTTTGGCCGTTTCATCAACTTTGCACAAAGCTTTGTTTTTTTTCTCCCAATTATCAGTTTGTAAAAAAAATCCTAGTTATTCCATGTTGACCCACAGTATAAGCGATTATAGCATTTTACGAGAAGAGTGACAAATACCCTGATGCTATCACAGTGATTTGTGTAATTATTTTTTTTATTTTACCTAGCATGCCAAAACATGTACTGTGACACATCAAAGATGTCCAGACATTTTGCCAGATGTACCCTGGGACAAAACTTCCTCTGGCTTAGAAGTACCGCTATAACACAGTAAATTATTCTCAAGTTTTGGGAGGGGGCACAAAGAAATGAAAATAAAAACTGGCTGGAAAAGTGTTTCTGGTTTTGTGATGCCTAAGGAATATGGCAATGGTGCCCCACTCCAGTACTTCTGCCTGGAGAATCCCGTGGATGGAGGAGCCTGGTAGGCTGGGGTTGCTGAGGGTCAGACACGACTGAGCGACTTCACTTTCATGCATTGGAGAAGGAAATGGCAACCCACTCCAGTGTTCTTGCCTGGGGAATCCCAGGGATGGTGGAGCCTGGTGGGCTGCCGTCTATGGGGTTGCACAGAGTCGGACACAACTGAAGTGACTTAGCAAGGAATATGAAACAAAATTTGCAATACTACTATTGCATACATGAGAACAGATGATCAAAAGTGTCACATGATAGAATATCTAGACCTTAGGCAAGTGACTTGGTGTCTATTTCCTCATCTCTAAGTATGGATAACAGTAATACTATCTCACAGGGTTAATTGTAGAGATTATTTTGAGTACATAGAAGAGTCACTGGAATGTAGCAAAGCACTGATTAAATGCTGTCAGTTTTATTACTGTTATTATTTTCTTGCTTGAGTAGGGTAGTATAAGAGTTAATAATTCTAAATAATTTAATCAAACCAGGGGCTTCCCTGGTGGTTCAGTGGTAAAGAATCCGCCTGCTAATGCAGAAGATACAGGTTCAATCCCTGGTACAGGGAAGATCCCTCATGCTGCGGAGCAACTAAGCCCAAACACCACAACTGTTGACTCAGTACTCTAGAGCCCGGGAACTGCAGCTACTGAGCCCACATGCTGCCACTAGTGAAGTCTGTGTGCCCTAGAGCCCATGCTCTGAAACAAGAGAAGCCACTGCAGTGAGAAGCCCTCGAACTGCAACTAGAGAGTAAGTAGCCTTTACTTGCCACAATTAAAGACTGCAGCAATGAAAACCCAGCACAGCCAAAAATAAATAATTTAAAATTTTAATTAAACCAAGGATTTTAGATAATAGTGACTATGGAGAGTCCCGTTTTGAAAAATAGTGTACCCCCCTTAAATTTTTGATAGAATAAGTGGAAAGTGAACTTTATTGGTAATTTTGCAAGTGTGTGTATATGTTATATGATTTAGATTTTGCTAATTTCAAAAAACGACTTCCCTCGTGGCTCAGACAGTAGTCTGCCTGCAGTGCGGGAGACCTGGGTTAGATCCCTAGGTCGGGAAGATCCCGCTGAGAAGGAAATGGCAACCCACTCCAGTACTCTTGCCTGGAAAATCCTATGGATGGAGAAAAGCACATGAAATTGTTTATAACACCTATCTGCACTATAAACAATAAAAAGAAGGATAGGAGTGAACTTTTTTTAGATATGTAGAATTAGAAATAAAAGTTATCTATTTCTAGTATTTTAGAGCTGTCCAGTCATTATTAGTAAGGCTCAGCGGTAAAGACTCCCATCTGCCAATGCTGGAAACCCAGGAGACCTGGGTTCTGTCCCTGGGTGGGGAAGATCCCCTGGAGGAAGAAATGGCAACCCACTCCAGTATTCTTGCTTGGGAAATCCCATGGCCAGAGGAGCCTAATAGGCTGCAGTCCACGGGGTCCTTAAGACGTGGACATGACTGAGCGACTGAAACACGCAGTTGTTAGCAATCTGCGTTTTAAAAGCAAACTCCGTTTTCACTTCGGCATTGAAATGAAAACCAGTGGTAACACGTCAGACGCTCATTGTCAAGAGGACATGAGTGAATTTGTGTTTCATCTATGGGAATCATTCTTTCCAAATTTTATCAGATGCTGGGAGACTGAATATTCTTCAATTCAATGTCTGTGAAGCAAAGTCTCTGGCATCTTGAAGATTATGCCTCTAAGAAAAATAAAGAAAAAGACTTTGTCTCAAACGAAAGTGTTTACACACAGAAAAATATTAAAGAATATTCGTTTTTTTAAATGTCTGGATCCAAAAATATAAAGATCCAAAAAAATTTTGACCTAGAGATTTCTGTTGGAGTAGAACCCCTCCCTGCCCCCGCGCCCCACAGGCACAGTATTATTAGTACAGTGGTTAAAGAGAAAGGCAATCAGAACTTCAGAGGTGTAGGTACTGTTCAGCTTAGAGTCGTGGATGGGGAATGCACCTGGCCTCCGAAACCTTTAACCACGCTGTTCGGGTCTCAGCGGCTGGTGGTCAGCCAGCGTCTGCACAGGAGGGAAAGTTCGGGCACTCCTCAGCGACCCCAGGGTGCCCCTAGAGACAGGGCATTGGAACGTGGGACAGAGTGGAGGGAGGCAGGGACAGTGCGAGTTGCGGGTGGCAGCAGCGGCGCTCCGGAGCCGTCGCCCTCGGGTTCCCTTGAGCTGCGGGACAGAGTGACTCGGAAGAGAAGCGCAAGCGCCTGCCCGCCGCTCCAGCCTCCGCGCGGGGGGCGCGCGCGCATCCACCCGGCGCGGGGCGAGCGAGCTAAGGCCGGGACTCGAGCAGTTCAGCCTGGAAGTACCGACTAAGGCGCGAGCCTCCGAGAGGCAAGACCCAACCCCAAACGCACGCGGTGCGGACAGCCTGGTCCAGGGCTTCCCGGCCGGTAGCCTCGAACTCGACTCCCAGTTGCGCCGCGTTCCCAGTCACAAGTTTGCATCGCGCCGGCCAAGTTGCGAGTGTGGTGCTTATCCCGGGCTCCCGGAAGAGTGTTCCAGTTCCTGGCTCGGGCTGGTCTGGGTATGGCCGGGCCAGGGGCCTCGCTACATTTCTGGGGGTGGCTGTTGCTCGGCTGCTGCATTCTCGCCGGAGCCCAGGTAAGAGCCAGTGCCCCGAGGTACCTGCTTCCCGGAGCCACCCGCCGGAACCCGGCGTTAGGGCCGCACGCCGGGACTTGGCTGAGACCAAGGTGCGCGAATCCTTACACATCCACGCACTAACGCACACAGAGGCAGACAGACAGACACGCACACACAGAGGTGCACCCGGCAAGGTTTGACAGGCATATAGTGACAGGCTGCAGAGATATACTTTAGGCGAATGATGTCCTGGGGTGGTATTCCGGCCAGCATCTTGGCATCTGCTAAGTCAGAGGATATTTAGGAACCACGGCTTTCTGGATCAGTAGAGTGAGATTGAGAGGTGAGGAACTTTTCTTACTGTTAGACTTCTTGGTTCCCCGTTTAATTAAATTGTTTTTTGTCTACTGGTAATTTATCGTCCGTTTTGAGAACTTAAATTTCTAGGATTGTTTGTGACTACTACCTGAAAGGATAACTGGATCTCGCTAATACAGAATCATGCATCATTAAAGAGAGGAAACTAGATAGAAAAATATACGTAACTTGTTAAAGCTGAGTTGTTCGTTTTTAGAATAAGTGGCAATTGTCATTTTCGGACTGCTAGTATCCTTCAGAGAGCTTCTGGGTGATCTTTCACAAAGGAGCCTCTCTAATGTACAAGTCATAATTCATCCTCACATTGTTTTGAATCAAATAAAATATAGGATTTACACTCAGCTTTTCAGACCAGCTAGAAAGAGATGCTTGTAGTGTTGAGTGGAATGCAGTTTAAGAGCCCTGTGACTGAATGACTGAAACCAATGTTATTTCTCTCTTTTGTTCGGAAGGGGGCGCATTTTGACCGTCAAATAAAGCCCCAAATTAGTTGTTTTTTTTTTTTTAATTCTTTCCCCGTGAGAAAATTAAGGTATTCATTTATGCACGGATACTGTCTAAACTTAAAACTATGTTCTTGGCTTTCAAACGGCCAGTTTAAATTTCAGTTATTCTAAACGTGCAGTTTTTTTTGTGTGGTTTTTTTTTTGCCCTGCTGATATGACCAGGATAGTTCATGTGAAATAAATCTGTTAAAAAAAAAATAAACGAGGTACAAATGATCATTTGCACAGGAAACATTGCTAAAATGTATTTTTCTAAATGTACTGCTTTGTTTTGGATGTAGTTGTTGCTTTTGGAGTAACAGACACTAAATATGAAAACTGCTCTTTTGGTTTCAATACACTGTGAATTTTAATGTCCCTTTATGGTAAAGAACATGTGTTTCTGTAACATAGGTGGAAGAGAAAACAATATGAAAGATGAACATCTTCTTACTTTCACTTGATGAAATAAATAAAGATCAATTTAACAGATCATCAGCACATGCTAATCAAACTTACCTCCTGGTTAAACCAGCCACAGTTTTTTTTAGAACAAAATTATCTTTAGAAGCTGTAGTTTACATGAGGATTATGTTCCTGAAAAGATTATCCCAGTAAAATTCTACATCTGTACAAAAGGAAACAAAAACAAATGTGTTCAGGTAAAAACAGTACACAGTGTGATTTGAAATGTTCATGTTTAATAATTGAGGTCAGATTTCTCTCAATCAAATTTATAGTTCTGAAACTTGGTCATAGGTTACCCAGTGTTTTCTGGGATTAAAGTAAAAGAAAGTAACTATTGAATTGGAGAAACAGCCAGGAAAAACAAAACAAAAAACCAAAACAATTTGAATGGTGCCTGACTGTTTCTAGAGACTATGGGAAGAAGTCAGATTTTCCTCCCTGCCCACTCAGGTGACTCATGTCTTTCCATTTTGTTCTCTCTTTTTGATAAGTGAGATTTTATGGCACACTTAGTGCACTTAGTGTAGCTGCCTTTAACTCACAATTTGCATTGTGTTAGTCTATTAGCTAAATTATGGTGTGTATTTCAATCCAAAAAGTTAGTTTTGATTATTTTCTCCTTTCACGTTAAAATAAATGTGGGTTGTTTACTCGCTAAGTTGTATCCGACTCTTTGCAACCCCATGGACTTTGCTCATCAGACTCCTCTGTCCATGGGATTTCCCAGGCAAGAATACTGGAGTGGGTTGCCTTTTCCTTCTCCAGGGGATCTTCGAGACCCAGGGATCAAACTTGTGTCTCTTGCATTGGCAGGCAGATTCTTTACCTCTAGCCATGGGGAAGCCCATGAATATTATGCAGAAATATTTAAGACTATATACCTATTTACTGATCTACTCTATTACCTGATTTCAAGCTTTATTATAAAACTACAGTAATCAAAACTGCAGAATTGTGGCATAAAAACAGACACATAGATCAATAGAACAGAATCAAGAGCCCAGAAATAACTTTTTGACAAGAGAGCCATGAATACCTACTGGGGAAAGACAATTTCTTCAATAAATGTGTTAGGAAAATGGGATTCATATACAAATGAATAAAATTAGATCCCCATTTTATACTACTCAAAAAATTAACTCCAAATGGATTAATGACTTAAATTTAAGACTCTAAACTTACTAGAAGAAAACAGGGGTAAAGTTTCTTGACATTGATCTTAGCAGTTATTTTTTTGGATATAACATCAAAATGCAAGCAACAAAACAGAAAATAAACAACTGGGATGACCTCAATCTAAAAAGCTTCTGCACAGCAAAAGAAATTTAATAGGTACATGAAAAGATTCTCAACATCACTAATAATGAGGGCAGTATACCTCAAAACCACAATGAGGTATCCACCTCACGCTTGTTAGAATGGCTATCATCAAAAAGACAAAAGACAAGATTTGGAGAGGATGAGGAGAAAAGGGAACACTTGTGCACTATTGGTGGGAATGTAAATTTGTAAAACCACCCTGGAAAAAGTATAAGTTCCTCGAAAAATAAAAACAGAACTACTGTGTGATCTGGCAGTCTCACTTCCAGATAATACCCAAAGGGAATGAAATCACTATCTCAAAGGTTAGGTGTCTGTACCCTCTTGTTTATTGCAGCATTGTTTACAATTGCCAAGAAAGGGAACAATCTAAGAGTCTGTGAAGGGATGAATGAATAAAGAAAATGTGATGTACACACACAGAGGAATATGATCCATCCATAAAGAAGAGGGAAGTCTTGCCTTTTGTGCAACATGGATTGACTTTAAAGCCATTATTCTTAGTGAAATAAGTAAGAGGCAAATACTGTATGTTCTCATTTGTATGGAACCTGAAAAGGCTGAACTCAGAGAGAGTAGAATAGTGGCAGCCAGGGCTTGGGGAGTGGAGGAAATGAGGGGACGTTGGTCAAAGGGTTCAAACTTCTAGCTATAAGGTGACTGAGTTCTGGGGATCTAGTGTATAATATGGTGACTATAATTAACAGTACTTTATTATATACTCAAAAATTGTTGAGAGAGTAGATCTTAAATGTTATCATCACACACATGTTAAAGGTAATTATGGGGGGGGAGGAGGTGTTAGCTAATCTTATTGTGGTAGTCATTTCACAATATGTAAATGTATCAAATCACTACATAGTACACAGTAAACTTAATTTATGTTGTCTGTAAGTAATATCTCAATAAAACTGGAGGGAAAAAGGCAAAAATTAACTAGAAACCATTTGGAGTAACTCTCTTATTTCATCAATGAGTAAACCAAAACCCCAAAACATGGAATGATTGTCCTGTTTCACTGGTAATTTTTCAGCAGAGCTAAACAGAATCTTCTAGTCCATTTCTTCTTTTTATGTGCCATAATTGACATATTGTAAGAGGACTAATAACATTCTGGGTCTTTGTAACTTTCCAGGAAAATTTCAATATGTTTATTATTTTTTCTGATTATATTATATAGGGTTACCTAATTAAAAATTTCTATAGCTTTTAAATTTTTTAAAAATGGGTTTTTTTTCTTTAGGCTAAGCAGGTAAAATATGATTATTCTAAAATCTTATACATTGATGGATTTTGAATTTTGATTCAGATAAAGAACTACTTCTTTAGAACTAGTTCTATAAAGAACTATATCAAGGTAGCTTGATATCAAAGTAATTTTTAATTAGAAGGTGAAATAATGAAAGATTGTGTCATGGCTTAAAAAAAATAGTGGCATGTTTTTCTCTGTTTGTATTTTGTTCATATCTACAGCTGGATTCTGATGGCACCATCACTATAGAGGAGCAGATTGTCCTTGTGCTGAAAGCTAAAGTACAGTGTGAACTCAACATCACAGCCCAGCTCCAGGAAGGAGGTAAAGATGCTGAAGAAACTGTGTCCCCCATGTGTCCCACCCAAATCCTCACAAAGATTGAAGATCTCCTCCTTATTGAGTATTAGGGAGTTTCTCATCAGTCATTCTATGTTTGTGTGTGGAGAGGTGTGTGGCAGAAGAACGCTATTTTCATCTCTTTCACCATCATCTCTTCCCTCCCTGTGGATGAGTGACTTGCCTGGTTTGTGAGTTTGGGAATAGACCAGGCATGTATATGCCAGCCTCTTCCTCAGACCTGTCTTTGGTATCTGTCTGTTTGCAGAGAGCATGCATATTGTTTTGCCCTTGACTGTGCAGTCAGCTTCAAGGAGCTTCAAGGTGTTCATCTGCAGTTTTAGTAGGTAAAATTCAAAGGAGTCAATAGGCAAGCTGACTGATGCATACATAGACTATGTTCTCCAAAAACTTTCTTCTCAATAAAGTGATTATTTTATCTTCATCTGCCGACTCCTTATGTAATTTTTCAATTAGTTCCAAGTGGTAAACTGTAAAAACAAAGCTACAAAACTGCTGACGAGTTTGTGGTGATGTTGGTGGTCTCAGGCGTCTCTACTGTTGCAGCTGGGGACCTGTGGCTTGTGTTCCTTGGGGTCCGGTGGTCACTCACAGTTCTCATTAGGGCCATTGGATAAAGTCATGTATTGAATTAAGTAGTATGAAAATTACAGTGTTGTAAATAGGGAAGTGCCTTGTCTTGATAGTTGGATGTATTCAGAGACATTTTTTTAAAAACAGAGAGGTGTTGTTTCCCAAGTTCCCTAAATCTGCATGCAGCAGATGATGTCCTTAAAGCTGTGCTTTAAAAAGATGTGTGGTTGATTTCGCAGTTGGTTATAATCAGAGAACGTGGTCTGCATGATATTAATTTTCAAAAATGTGCTGAGACTTACTGGCTTCCGTTGGGGTCAATTTTGATAAATGTTTCATGTGGTCTTCAAAAGAATGTGTACTGTTCAGTTTCTGAGCATAGTGTTTTATAGTATCCACTAGGTTAAGCTTATTGGTTGTATGGCTCATGTATTCTGTATCTATGATTTCTCATCTATTTGACTTATTCTTTTCTGATATATATATCTTAAAATAGCCTACAATAATGATGAAATTTTTGCTTCATATATTTGGAAATTATGTTATTGGATATATACAAATTGAGAAATGTTATATTTCCTGGTAAGTCAAACCTTCTATTGATATGGAGCATCTTTCTTTGTTTCTGGTTTACTTTTGCTTTATTTTTTTTATTAATTTTTTTTTTACTTTTGCTTTAAATACTAACTAAATACTAAAATTATTATATTAAAATAACAATATTTAAAAAATAACTTAGTTCTTTCTCTCTTGTTTGATATTTGCCTTGCACACCTTTTCCCATCCCTAAAAATCTTTAATTATGGTACAATGCACATAATATTAAATTAATCATCTTAAATATTTTAAGCATACAGCTCAGTAATGTTAAGTATATTCACATTGTTATGATAAACCAATAGCCGGAAATTTTTCATTTTGCAAAACTGACACTCTAACTCTGTTAAGCAATTCCTTATCTTTTCCTATTTATTTATTAAACTTCTCTGTGTACTTATACTTTGGGAGTTTCATTTATAAACAAGACACAGGTGGGATTTTTCTTATCCATTTTGATAGACTTTGTCTATAATTAAAGAATTTAGCCAATTGTATTAATTATGATTGTGAATACACTGTATTTGAATTTACCATCTGTCTGGGCTTTTCATTTTACCAGCTCTTCCTATAATTCCTTCTACTCTCTACTTTCACCTTCTGTTGGCTTCTTTTGAATTGATTGAGACTTTTTTCCTTATTTCGTCCTCCCTCCCGCTACTAGTTTGGAAGGTATATGTTATATTTAATTCTTTAGTGATTAGCCTAGAATTTTTCATGTTATATTAAAAAAAGTTTAAAGTTATCAATAACTTCCCTCTATCAAATAGTGTAAGCATTTTGAAATACCTTAACTGGTTCCAAATTATATGCTGTTATCATACAGTTTTATATTACGTGTAAGTTTGTATAATTTTTCTTCTTCTTAAAATACATCTTTTGAAGAGATTTCCTTACACTGGAATTTACTTATAATGATACTATAAGTAGTATCACTACTTCTGGGTTTCCCCAGTGGTTCAGTGGTAAAGAATCTATGGGCAGTGTGGGAGATGCAAGAGATGCAGGTTCGATCCCTGGGTCAGGAAGATCCCCTGGAGGAGGGCATGGCAACCCACTCCAGTATTCTTGCTGGGAAAATCCTGTGGACAGAGGAGCCTGGCAGACTACAGTCCCTAGGACTGCAAAGAGTTGGACACAACTGAAGCAACTGAGTACGCATGAACACATAGTGAACTCTGTATTTTTGTTTGTTTGACAAGGTATTAATTTCAATCTCAATCTTCAGAGATAATTTTTCTGGGCTAATGATCTTTGGATGAGAATTATTTACTTTTAGCTCCTAAAGATTTTATTTTTCTACTGTGGCTTCCATCGTTATTGTTGGCAAATTTTGTTGGTCATTAATTTTTCTTATTAGCTCCTTTTCAGAGTTTCTCTTTGATTTTGATGTTCTGCAATTTCACAGTGTGTCTAGGTATGGGTTCACTTGATTTCTGGAGTCTAAGGATCTGTGTCTTTATTTAGTGGTGGGAATGTTTTGTTATTTTGTCTTTGGAAATTTGCTCTTCCTCATTTTCCTGTTTTCTCCTTCTGGAACTTTAAGTAGATAAATGCGGGAGCTTCTCCTATTACCCTTTGTATCTTCGTGTCTCGCATGTTTTCCTTTTCTTTGTTTTTCTACTGCTGTTTTGGTAATTTCTTCAAATATATTTTCCAATTCATCAACTCTTTTTTGAGCTTTGTCTAAAGGCTCTTTAATCCATCCATTAAATTAATTTTTATTATTCTATTTTTCAGTTTTGAAGTCTATTTAATTTTGATAGTTTTTTATCTTAAATATAATTTTATCTCTTTCTTTTTTTCTCACTAGACATATTTTATATTCTGCATTTGATATTAAGATAACCACAGACTTTGCTTATCAATACTGACTACCACACATGGGGGCTTATTTCCTTGTGTATCTAGTGACTTATAATAAAGGATTTATGAGATCCTCATTTAATATCCATTCTTCTAGAGAAAATTTCTGTTTTCTGCAAGGTGCCTAGTAGAACTATTGATATAACTCCACTTTAAACTAAGACCATATATTAGGCCACACCTAAGTGTGAGCTTGTGGTTAGAAATTTTCCGAGAAGAATCTTTTTCTTACTGTTACCTGTTCCACTCTAAATGCAGCCAGCAGTGAAACAGCCAGTCTCTTTCTAAAGGATTCTTTTGTTTTTTGTTCACCCACTAAGTGATTCATCTTTTGGGACTCCTGACCTTATACAGGAGTTTCCAGTATAGCTTCCTACTTCATCAGGTCTCAGACTAATTTTTTTTTTTATCAGAATACCATCAAAATCCGTTTTTAAGCCAACAAGTCAGTAGAGGCCTCTAGTGTAAGCCTCAATGTGGTGATTGCTGATCCTGTGGAATATTTTCTGGCCTCATATTTTTAAATTTGTAGCCTTAAACCATATTTAAAAAAATTTTAAGTGGAGGAAAATTGCTTTGTGTTGGTTTTTGCCATACAACAACACTAATCAGTCATATATATATGTACCCCCCTCCCTCTTGAGCCTCCCTCCCTAAGCCATGTTTTAACCAAGAAAATTTTTATATTAATTCAGCCTTTGTAGATGTCTTGCACTAGGAAAGAGTTTTCTGAATGGCTAGGCTAATAATGTCAGGAAAGGGAATCACTAATGTTATCTTTAAAGAACACTGACCCTGATGTCTCAGACATTTAGGTCTACTAATGAGGGGCAACATTACCATGAAGGTATTTATAAAGATTGTTATCTATGAGAGTTAAATGAATTATCTCTTATGAAGTCTCATGAAATTTTGATCTGGAAGATGTCTTAGAAATTATCTAGTCTAACATGATTATCTGTAGTGTCCCTTTAACACTTCAACAAATATATTATGCGCCTACAGTGTGTTGCTTCTGTAGTGAGCACTGGAAGAATGAATCAGATTCTATCCTTACTCCATGGAAATGATTATCTAATAGTATAGGAAGTAGACACCCCTCAGATGGTGTCTAAGTTTAACAACAGAAGTGTCACAATTGTGGAACCACTGAAAAAAAGCATCTTAATTCATCACAGAGGAATCAGAGAAAGCTTTATGGACAAGTAACCTTAAAATTAAAGGAGTAGGAATTAGATGTGTAAAGGAGGAAGTAAAAAGACATTCCATGTAGACAGAATAAAGTTGTCAAAGACAAGCAACTGGCAATCAGTAACACATCATGAGAGTTAAACATAAAAAGAGTAAATGATCTAGATGTAAACTTATATAACATCTAAAATTTGTGAAGGTGCACCTCATGTGAAACATGTAGAGGAATAAATATTAAGAGAAAAGACATGTTCTTTCAAATCTTTCTCTATGAAAAATGCTAGAATTAAATCTGGACAAACTTTGGTCTACTTTCAATGAAAAATGTCTAATTATATGTAGATTGATTCAACATTTCTTCATGTACAACTAAAAAGATAAATGACAATTTGAATTCACTAACTTATTTAAGAAGTTTTCATTTAAAAATTCTCTTAAATTGAGAGATGTATACCAAAATATTTAGGAGTGAGCTGTTATACTGTCTGCAACTTACTTTAAAATACCACAGTAAAAAATAACTTAGATGAAATAAATTTGATAAAATATTACTAACTGTAAATTTTAAATACTGGGTATATGATATCCTCTGTTTTATTTCTGTAAAAATTTTTATAATAAAAAGGAAGTAAAAATTTTCCTCTTTTCTATGAAAGAAAGAAAAGAAAGTATAAAAATATCTAGTTATAAAACTATTTAAGTATTTAAAAACAAAACCCCAAATATTATGATCCTAGGTTTATTTCACAATTGTATGGTCATATTATGCTATGGAAATTGTAGAACTGAAAAGAGTCAAAGTCAGATTCTCCAAATTTTAGAATGCTTTGTGTAAATATGGTTTGACAAGTTTCACTAATGATCAGTTCCTCCTGGCACACAGAAAAGATTGCATGGAATGTAATTAATGGTGTTAATTTATAAAGGGAGTTTGGTGACACATTGGGCAATTAATTAGTTTCTTGATAAATAATGAAAGTATTTACTCATACAGATTGTGAAATGTTGATCAAAGAGAAGATGCTAATTAAGATCTCTGTGTATTATCTGTATGAGGGCATGGTTTTCCCATTCTTCTCAATCTTTTGTGAATATTGATTATTCTTTTTGTCAAATAGCCAGCAGAGAACTTATTACAATCTACAGAAACATTATTTTTAGGGAGTGTTGGTTTTCTCAGTTTTGGAGTATATCTCTGTGTGTATGTGTGTGGGATGGTATTTTTTTTTTAAAGAGAAATACTATTTTATTTTTAAAAACTTAAAAAAATGAAGTATAGTTAATCTACAATGTTGTGTTAATTTCAGGTTTATAGCAGTGATTCAGTTATATCTATCTATATGTATATTTACATTGTAAGTTTCTATTACAGGTTATTGTAAGATGTTGAGTATAAGTTCCCCATACTATTCAAAAGGACCTAGTTATTTACCTATTTTATATATAATAGTGTGTATATGTTAATTTCAAACTCCTAATTTATCTCTCCCTCACATCTCCTTTGGTAACCATAAGTTTGTTTTCTGTGTCTAGGAGTATATTTCTGTTTTGTAAATAAGTTCATTTGCATCATTTGTTTAGATACCACACAGAAGTGATATCATATAATATTTGTTCTTCTCTGTTTGACTTATTTCACTTAGTATGATCATCTCTGGGTCCATCCATGTTATTTCAAATGACATTGTTTTATACTTTTCATAGCTGAGTACTATACCAGTGTATATATCTATATAGATATCACGTCTTTATCCATTCATTTGTTGGTGGGCATTTAGGTTGCTTCTGCATCTTGGCTTTTATAAATACTGCTGCTGTGAATATTGGGGTGCATATATCTTTTCCAATTAGAGTTTTTTCATATTCTTTTCCATTGTAGTTTATCACAGGGTGTTGAATATAGTTCCTTGTGCTATACAATTGGACCTTGTTGTTTATCTATTCTGTATATACCAGTTTGCTTCTGCTAGTCCCAAATGTCCAATCCACCCCTCCCTCATCCCCCTTTTCCTTTGGCAGCCACAAGTCTGTTCTCCATGTCTGAGTCTGTTGCTGTTTTATAGATAATTTCTTTTGTGTCATAGTTTAAATTGTGTCATATAATTGGTATCATATGGTATTTGTCTTTCTCTTTCTGACTTACTTCACTTAGTATGAGAATCTCTAGGTTGTTGCAAATGGCATTGTTTCATTCTATTTTATGGTTAAGTAGTATTCCATTACACACATGCACACACACACATACACACATACACACACACATATATATATGGGCTTCCCTTGTAGCTCAGTTGGTAAAGAATCTGCCTGCAATGCAGGAGATCTGGGTTCGAGACCCTGGGTCAGGAAGATCCCCTGGAGAAAGAAATGGAGCAACCCATTCCAGCATGGGCTCCTGGAGAATCCCATGACAGAAGAGTTTGGCAGGCTACTTGTCCACGGGGTGACAAGAGTCAGGCAGGACTTAGCGACTAAACCACCACCATACATATATATGTGTCACATTGTCTTTATCCATTCATCTGTTGATAGATGTGTAGGTTGCTTTGATGCTTTGATGTCCTGGCTATTGTAAATAGTGCAGCTATGAAGGATGCAGGTAAGCTTCTGAAATATAATTTATTTCTGGATATATGCCCAGGAGTGGGATTGCTAGATCAAAAGGCAACTCTATTTTTAGTATTTTGAGGAAAATCCATACTGTTTTACGTAGTGGTTGCACCAGCTTACATTTCTGCCAACAGTGTAGGAGGGTTCCCTTTATTCCACAACCTCTCTAGTATTTATTATTTGTAGATTTTTAAAATGATGGCCATTCTGACTGGTCTGAGGTGGTATTTTGCTGTAGTTTTGATTTGCATTTCTCTAATAATTAGTGATATTGAGCATCTTTTCATGTGCCTGTTGTCCATCTGCATATTTTCTGTGGAGAAATGTCTATTTCGAGTTTCTGCTCATTTAAAAAAATACTTATTTGTTTACTTATTGGGTTGTGACTTGCAAGATAGTTCCCTGACCAGGGATTGAACCTGGGCGTCCTGCTTTGGGAGCATGAAATCTTAGCCTCTGGACCACCAGGCAAGTCCCTTTGCTCATGTTTTGATTGGGTTGCTATTTTCTGACATTAAGCTGTATGAGCTATTTGTATATTGGGGATGGCATGAAGCTCCAATACTTTGGTCACCTTTTATGAAGAACCAACCCATTGGAAAAGACCCTGATGCTGGGATAGATTGAAGGCAAAAGGAGAAGGGGACTGCAGAGGGTAAGATGGTTACACAGCATCACATTTTCAATGGACATGAATTTAAGCAAACTCCAGGAGATATTGGAGGACTGAGGAGCCTGGCATTCTGCAGTCCATGGGGTGGCAAAGAGTCAGACATGACTTAGTGACTGAACACCACCAACAACCTTTTAAGGAACCAAAAACTATCCCTTTTAAAGCATATGCAAAATAGCAACAGTTTTATCTATTGCAGCTTAAAAACTGCATAATTAGAAAATAAATTGATCATTGATTCAGACTTCTATGAAGACCTTAGTCTCTCACATGACCAACTCTTGGAAAATCTCATGTGAGATTGAAGTACATATTTTGAAGGACAACTAGTTACAAGAACAAAAGAATATGTGTCTGGGTCCATTTTATGTAGACTATACTGTAGATATCTGGGAAAGTATTGGTTTCAGAAAAATAAGGAAACGTGAGTTACTAAATATAAAGTAAATGGATGGGAAACCATGTTGAATGCTATCAAGATAGAAAAATAATTCAGGACAAAATTGATGCTTTTGAGCTGCGGTGTTGGAGAAGACTCTTAAGAGTCCCTTGGATAGCAAGGAGATCCAACCAGTCCATCCTAAAGGAAATAAGTCCTGAATATTCTTTGGAAGGACTGGTGCTGAAGCTGAAACTCCAATACTTTGGCCACCTGATGTGAAGGATTGACTCATTTGAAAAGACCCTGTTACTGGAAAGATTGAAGGCAGGAGGAGAAGGGGACGACAGAGGATGAGATGATTGGATGGCATCACCAACTCAATGGACATGAGTTTGAGTAAACTCTGGGAGTTGGTGACAGACAGGGAGGCCTGGTGTGCTGCAGTCCATGGGGTCACAGAGTTGGACACGACTGAGTGACTGAACTGAACTGAAGCTGGTGGAAGAGATTGATTCATTATACTCTATTTAAACAAGAAGAAAGATAAACAAAAAGTAGGTCATGGTGGAAAGAAGCAGGTAAAGCCATGTACCAAATATGGGAGCCAGTATGATGAGTTCCATGGTTACTAGCAGTATGTAAATCCAAGCTTTTGTTATGAGAGCAAAGTGAGGCTGTTTCCAAGAAAACATTCTCTTCTGTGAGAACAGTGTGGATGAGGGAAGATATTCTCATTTTCTTATTGCTTTAGCCATCCACAGAACAAATCAAGTACTTGTTTCCATGTGATATGGTGGACATTAGCAAGTCAATTTCAGGTTCACACTGAATTCTTTGCTGTAGATACGGGTGTTTCCATGAGGTTCTATTATGCTGAGTATTCAAAACCAAAGAAACAACTTGACATAATGAACACTCTGTGTGTGTGTGTCTGTGTGCTCAATATATCTGACTGTTTGTGACCCCATAGACTGTAGCCATGGACTAGATGGCTGTTGACCCCAGGGCTGTAGCCATGGACTGTAGCACAATTGCACTCATCTCACATGCTAGCAAAATAGTGCTCAAAATTCCCCAAGCTAATCTTCAACAGTATATGAACTGAGAACTTCCAGATATTTAAGCTGTATTTAGAAAAGGCAGAGGAACCAGAGATCAAATTGCCAACATCTGTTGGATCATAGAAAAAGCAAGAGAATTCCAGAAAAACATCTACTTCTCTCATTGACTACGCTAAAGCCTTTGTGTGGATTACAACAAACTGTGGAAAATTCTTGAAGAGATAGGAATACCAGACCACATTACCTGCCATCTGAGAAATTTGTATGCAGGTCAAGATGCAGCAGTTAGAACTGCATATGGAACAATGAACTGGTTCCAAATCGGGAAAGGAGTACATCAAGGTTGTATATTGTCACCCTACTTATTTAACTTAATATGCAGGGTACATCATGTAAAATGCCAGGCTGGATGAAGCACAGGCTGGATTCAAGATTGCTGAGAGAAATATTAATAACCTCAGATATGCAGATGACACCACCCTTATGGCAGAAAGTGAAGAGGAACTAAAGAGCCTCTTGAGGAAAGTGAAAGAGGAGAGTGAAAAAACTAGCTTAAAACTCAACATTCAAAAAACGAAAAGACCATGGCATCTGGTCTCCTCACTTCATGGCAAATAGATGGGGAAACAATGGAAATAGTGAGAGACTTTATTTTCCTGGGCTCCAAAATCACTGCAGATGGTGACTGCAGTCGTGAAAGTAAAAGACACATGCTCCTTGGAACAAAAGCTGTGACAAACCTAGACAGCATATTAAAAAGCAGAGACATTACTTTGCTGACAAAGGTCTGTCTAGTCAAAACTATGGTTTTTCTAGTAGTCATGCATAGATGTGAGAGTTGGACCATAAAGAAAGCTGAGCACTGAACACTTGATGGTTTTGAACTGTGGTGTTGGAGAAGACTGTTAAGAGTCTGTTGGACTGCAAGGAGGTCAAACCAGTCAATCCTAAAGGAACTCAACCCTGAATATTCATTGGAAGGACTGATGTTGAAGCTGAAGCTCCAATACTTGGGCCACCTGATGTGAAGAACCGACTCACTGGAAAAGACCCTGATGCTGGGAAAGATTGAAGGCAGAAGGAGGAGAGGAAGACAGAGGATGAGATAGCTGGATGGCATCACTGACTCAATGGACATAAGTTTGAGCAAGCTCCTGGAGTTGGTGATGGACAGAGAAGTCTGGCCTGCTGAAGTCCTTGGGGTTGCAAAGAGTCGGACA
Source organism: Oryx dammah (assembly GCF_014754425.2). NCBI lineage: Eukaryota > Metazoa > Chordata > Mammalia > Artiodactyla > Bovidae > Oryx > Oryx dammah. The sequence goes on along the minus strand of NW_024070211.1, from coordinate 39,095,196 downwards.
TGACTGAGCGACTGAACTGAACTGAACTGAACTGGACTTTAGCCCACCAGGCTCTTCTGTCCATGGTATTTCCCAGCAAAATTACTGAAGCAAGTTGTCATTTTTTCCTCCAGGGGATCTTCCCAACCCAGGGACCAAACCTGCCTCTTGCATCTCCTGCATTGATAGGCAGTTTCTTTACCACTCTGCCACCTTAGGTAGAACAAAATCTTCAGCCACAGTTTGTGTAATTGGTAACTAAAAGATTGAGAGCTGTAATGGTACTTCTGGTAGCAAAATAATGTCCCCTCAAAGATGTGCAAACCCTAATCTCTGGTGTTCTGCCTGTGTATGTTATGTAACAAGGCAAAGGGGCATTGCAAATGCAATTAAGGTTATCAACCTTAAAATAGGAAAATTAGCCTGCATTATTTGAGTGGAACTAATGCAAATATATGGATTCTTAAAAGTGGAAAACAAACAAACAAAAAAGTTGGTAAGAGAAAAGAAGAGTGGAGAAGAGATTAAAACATGAGAAAGACTTGACCTCCCTTGTTGACTTTGAAGACAGAAGAAGGGGACCATGAACCAAGGAATGCAAGTGGCTTCCAGAAGTTGGGAACAACCCTCAGCTAACAGCCAGGAAGGAGATGAGAATCTTAGTCATCACTGCAAGGAACTAAATTCTATTAGCAACTGGAATGAGTAAGGAAATGGGTTTTTAACCCTGTATAGTTCTTGATTTAGGTTTGTGAGTCTCTAGCATGGATGGAGGAGCCTGGTAGGCTGCAGTCCATAGGATCTCCAAGAGTCGGAAACAACTGAGCGACTTCACTTTCACTTTTCACTTTCATGCATTGGAGAAGGAAATGGCAACCTACTCCAGTGTTCTTGCCTGGAGAATCTCAGGGACGGGGGAGCCTGGTGGGCTGCCGTCTATGGGGTCGCACAGAGTCGGACACGACTGAAGTGACTTAGCAGCAGTAGCATCAGCAGCAAGCACTCATCTCACATGCTAGTAAAGTAATGCTCAAAATTCTCCAAGCCAGGCTTCAGCAATACGTGAACTGTGAACTTCCATATCTTCAAGCTGGTTTTAGAAAAGGCAGATGAACCAGAGATCAGATTGCCAACATCTGCTGGATCATTGAAAAAGAAAGAGGATTCCAGAAAAACATCTATTTCTGCTTTATTGACTATGCCAAAGCCTTTGACTGTGTGGATCACAATAAACTGTGGAAAATTCTGAAAGAGATGGGAATACCAGACCACCTAACCTGCCTCTTGAGAAATCTGTATGCAGGTCAGGAAGCAACAGTTAGAAATGGACATGAAACAACATACTGGTTTCAAATAGGAAAAGGAGTATGTCAAGGCTGTATACTGTCACCCTGCTTATTTAACTTATATGCAGAATACATCACGAGAAACGCTGCACTGGAAGAAACACAAGCTGGAATCAAGATTGCCGGGAGAAATCTCAATAATCTCAGATATGCAGATGACACCACCCTTATGGCAGAAAGTGAAGAGGAACTAAAAAGCCTCTTGATGAAAGTGAAAGTGGAGAGTGAAAAAGTTGGCTTAAAGCTCAACATTCAGAAAATGAAGATCATGACATCTGGTCCCATCACTTCATGGGAGAAACAGTGGAAACAGTGTCACACTTTATTTTTTGGGCTCTAAAATCACTGCAGATGGTGATTGCAGCAATGAAATTAAAAGATGCTTACTTCTTGGAAGAAAAGTTATGACCAACCTAGATAGCATATTCAAAAGCAGAGACATTACTTTGCCGACTAAGGTCCGTCTAGTCAAGGCTATGGTTTTTCCTGTGGTCATGTATGGATGTGAGAGTTTGACTGTGAAGAAGGCTGAGCACTGAAGAATTGATGCTTTTGAACTGTGATGTTGGAGAAGACTCTTGAGAGTCCCTTGGACTGCAAGGAGATCCAACCATTCCTTTCTGAAGGAGATGAGCCCTGGGATTTGTTTGGAAGGAATGATGCTAAAGCTGAAACTCCAGTACTTTGGCCACCTGATGTGAAGAGTTGACTCATTGGAAAAGACTCTGATACTGGGAGGGAATGGGGGCAGGAGGAAAAGAGATGACAGAGGATGAGATGGGTGGATGGTATCACTGATTCGATGGACGTGGGTCTGAGTGAACTCCGGGAGTTGATGATGGACAGGGAGGCCTGGTGTGCTGTGATTCATGGGGTTGCAAAGAGTCGGACATGACTGAGTGACTGAACTGAACTGAACGGGAGCTGAGGTCTGGCCAAGCTCACCAGACTTCTGACAGACAGAAATAGCTAGATAATAAGCTTGGGTTATTTCAAGCTGTAAGTTTGTGGTAATTTGTTATAGTAACAAGGGAAAATGAATACAGAAATCATTAAAAGTCTCTTTTGGGGAAGTTTGAATATGACTTGCCTGATGGGCTCTCTTCTTGGAAGTTTTATGCACAACTAATGGAGAAGAGTCCTGAACAACACAGAATAGCAAATGTGTGTGACTAAATTCCCCACTCTCAAAGCCCTTAAATCCTATGGTTTAAGAAAATTATAATAAAACTTGATAGTGGAAGAAAAAAGAAAGCTCACAGAGGGATAAAGAGTGTAGGCTGGGGTGGGAGGATAAGGGATAAGCCAGAGAAGAGAGCAGATCCTGTGGGGCTTTTAGATGTTGAAGAGACTTGGCTTTTCCTCAGAGTGAGGTGGGAAGCCTTTGGGCTATTGCATGAGGGGAACAAGAATAGAATCAGGAAGACCAGTCGGGGGCCATTGCAATAATTAAGGCTGGAGTTGTGGTGGCGTGGATGGGTGGTGGGGGTGGGGGGTGGTGGTGGCAGTCGAGATTGTGAAAAGTGATAGGGTTCTGGATTCATCTGGAGGAGAGTAAAGTTCATGAGAATTTTGTCTGAGATGATTGTTAGACTCAAATAAATTACTAATTATTTGTAAAAGGCAAACCCAGATCTTGGAACTTATCTGTGAAGTTCAATCTTTTTCATGTGTCATATTTTTCAACAGTAATTTGAAAAACTTAGGGTAAAAAATGTAGCTACAGCTATGATAGAATTTTACTAAAGGAAATTGTTCTCAATGAATTTTGGTGTTTCTTACATATTCATTGCTATGATTCATATATATTAGAATCACTAGTTTTAATTTATGCAAATCAAATATTCCTAGCAATGGGCCTTTGATGAGGCTAGGTGGATGAATTTTGAGATGTTTGTATCATATGTCCATCTCATTCTAGTTTACAAAACTACCAGTTTGCTTTACATTTTGCTATAGGCAGTGACTTGAAATTTTGTATTTTGAACACAATAACTCTCTAGTTCTAACTGCATTTTTGTTTATTTGTTTTTTAATTTTTTCCTTATCAGAAGGAAACTGTTTCCCAGAATGGGATGGACTCATTTGTTGGCCTAGAGGAACAGTGGGGAAAATGTTGGCTGTCCCATGTCCTCCTTATATTTACGACTTCAATCATAAAGGTATTTAATTTTTTGTGAAATGACTCATTTGGAATAGAAACTTCCTTTTTTAAAAATAATAGACTCTACAAGAACTGAGCAATCTCAGTGTTTTTCTTCACGTCTTTATAGGAGTTGCTTTCCGACACTGTAACCCCAATGGAACATGGGATTTTATGCACAGTTTAAATAAAACATGGTCTAATTATTCAGACTGCCTTCGCTTTCTGCAACCAGATATCAACATAGGAAAGGTAATGGTATTTTTGTATTTGTGAGCCCCTAAAGGAAAACAAAATGATTACCAACCACTGTACAAAAAACTCTTATGTTATCTGACACAAATATCAAAAAAGATAAAAGCAAGGTTGAAAGCTTTTCAGATACCTGGTTAAAGAGAGGTCTAGGACCTGAAGCATTTTGATATCTTCTTTTGGTTAGAATTACCTGGCTGAGATATATGTATGTATACTTGTAAATATGTGTCACTTATCTTACATTATGTTTATATTACATTCAGTTCAGTTGCTCAGTCATGTTCAACTCTTTGTGACCCTATTCTATGGTGGTATATTATGTGTAAAAATCCAAATAGGTAGTCAGCAATATAATTCATGATTTTTTTCTTGGTTACATATGAATAGCAACATCTTGTCTCACTATATGTTCCTGGAGTAACTTTATATTGTATAGATGTGTTTTTCATCTCATATGATTTGCCAGTAGGTGATTTCATTAGTATAGGAAAAATCAGAGTAAGTAGAGTTAAAGAGTAGCGAGGGCGTGTCTTATAGATCTTCTCACATAATACCTCAATTGTACACATGTATGTCAACTTAGAACCAGAGATGAGGGGTCGATTAAAGTGACACAGCTCAGTTATGACAGGGTCTAGAGCAGGGCCCTGGTCTCCACATTCTTTATCGGTGCTATTTCTGATATGGTAATCACATGTAAACTTCAGAAACTTCTAGATAGTTACTTTTAGGTTCTATATGATAGATAGATTAAAAGTCACGCTTAAATTCCTATCACTCAAACCTCATCTATAAAATGCATGATGCTATAGGGATGAGCATAGCTTCACCATAGTCATATGATGGTAGGGGTGAACATAAGTTGAAGTATAAATGATTTTATGAGGCCCCTGAGAACAGTCATAATACATAACTCTCTTAACATCAGACATTTTTCTTTATGCTTGGTGGTCTTTTTTGGTTGTCGGGGAGGAGGAGCAGTGGCATGAGAATCGGTGAGTTGGAGAGTTCCTTGTTTGATTGGGCATTAATAGTCAGGACTTCTTTCCTTAATTTTTTTTCTAACACAAAACCCTACCACCTTAAGGACTCTTTAGTAAGTTGCTAAAAGACTTCAGTTTTGTATTTCATTGTTAACATGCTTCTCAGATAAAATTAGTTAATGTGAGATTATTATGTATGTTACAGTGGAGCCAAAGCCAAGTTAATGTAAAACACTTTAAAATAATTTCAATTTCATTGAAATAGATAAACATTCACAGTGTTTCGTGTTCTGTGTTATAAATTTGTGGATTAAATGACAAAAGCAAGTCTTTCATAGCTTTTAAATGGCATTAAATTATGTCATAATTTTACTTACATTGGACTCTAGTATTACAACCATTCTTTTTGACTACTCTGTATTCCAAGAGTCAAAATATCAAAAGAAGGTAAAATATCCAAAATATATACTATTTTATATGAAAATGATTTAAAATTTAACTGAAAAATTTGACTAATTTTGTTAGCCATAAGTAATTTTATCTCTTTAATTAAAAATACAGAGTGTTTTCTGTTGTTTACAACCCTCAAGTAATAATTTGAGAAAACTTAAGAAATGTAAAAAATCTTTTAATAAGAAAACTGGATATGTCCTAAAGTTTTGATATGCTGTAGGGCAAAATGATATTACTTAATTATGAGATATTAATTATTGATGGTTGTAATCAGAATTTTTGCATAAGAAACAAAAGATAAAAGTAAAAACAGTGAATTTAGAATACCACATTTTTATAGGGAAAATAAGACAAAGATTTTAAAAATATCTATTGTTTTGTTCTTTAAATAATTTTCATATCATTGACTTGACAAATGAGAGAATTACTTCTAATAAAAAAAGGGAAAATGGCTTCCTCAGTGGATCAGTGGTAAAGAATCTGCCTGTAATGTGGGAGACGTGGAGATGTAGGTTTGATCCTTAGGTCATGAAGTTCCCCTGGAGGAGAAAATGGCAACCCCACTCCAATAATCTTGTCCAGAAAACGATTTCAAAAATTAAAGAACAAATAAGCAGGGATTGCTTATGAGGGGCCATGAGGTTGTTAAATTCTTTAGGGTATTATATTCAAAACATCAGCATACTGTAGAAATTATTATATATCCTTCTGTCTAAAGGCTATATGAATTTTGGGACAACAACTTAACAAAATATATTAAGAAACTCCAAGAGGGTCTTGTCCTTTGATCTTAGAATTTTATTTTTGAGATTCAAGCATAAAGATTTGGAGTTGGGGGGAACTGAATGGAATAGTGTTCACTGAACCATTAATTATTATAGTGAATGTTTTGAAGAATTTAAATTTCCAATGAAGAATTGGCTAAGTCAGCTGAAATATATATTTTGTGTAAAGAGTTTGTGGTCTTGGGAAATCCTTTTGTTATTCAATTACTTGGAAGAAAATCAGATAATAAAGTTGTATATAAATTGGGGATGCAAATATTCAAAACAATGGGAAATGATACACAGAAATAGAATGAAAAGAAATATACGAAATGCAGTGTTTCTTTTTGCTTGTGTGGGAATTATGGAGTTTTTTCTCTTCTCTCTTTTTTTTTTATTTTACACATTATCCAAATATTTTCTACAGAAGTTTAACATTTTATTAAGAGAAAATATGTCATAAATGTTTTAAAAAGGCAGTCTTCTGCTTCCAGTCAGCATGTGAGAAGTTGCAACATTAAGAATAAGCTGAGTAGGATGCAACATTAATAATTTGTAAAAGCGTGTCAGTGAGCTGAAGATGCCAAGAAATCTAAATGGAGCTAATTGCAGAAAGAGGAAAGCCTCTTCTTATGACAGAAGAGACTTGTGGCTGTATTTATCCCTGTTTCTGCACTAGAAGAGAGCAACCAGGCTATAGAAGGGGATAAAAAGAAAAGAACCATTTTTAAAAGAACTTTCATCAGACGAGGACTAGAATAAAGGCTTAAAATTCCAAGAAATGAAGCCCAGTCAGGGTGAGCTATTACTCATCAGCCGGTTCTTACCCATGAGCCTTCACTGAGTTTCTGGAGGCAGTGAGTTAAAGGCTGGGGGCAGTGTAGGTGGATGCAGAGAAACTTCCTAGGATGTATGTAGGACCCTCACTGAGTGAGAGGTAGCTGTTAGCTGAAGGCATGGGACAGAAACAGAGGAGCTGAGAGATATCTCTTGGGGTATCTGGGGCCCTCACTTAGAGCATGACTGCTGCGGGAGGGCAGGAAAGCTGAGAGAAACCCCCGAGATGACAAATCTCAGTGAGTGAAAAGCCTGACAAAATAGAGCTGAAAAAGATCTTTACTAGGCACAAAAGGTCTTCATCTAAAATGAGGCAGTGGCTAGCTGAGAACTGGAGCAGAGCAGCATAATGGACAGACACGTTCTGAGATGCAGAAAGACCAGGGGAGGCTAGAGAGCAAAGTGAAATTCACAGCAAAGTGAAATTAAAAGACAAAAAAGGTAGGGAATGCTTATGAGAGGCCATGAGGTTGTTAAATTCTTTAGAGTATTATATTTAAAACAGCAGCATACTGTAGAAATTATCATATATTCTTGTGTCTAAAGGCTATATGAATTTTATATAGCTGATGGATGGTTCAGAAAGCAGAAAGAGTTTCTCTGCAGCTTAGAAAACCTTCAGATGGACAAAAACCCATATAATGGCCGCTAGAGGCTGCTGGTGCTAAGATCCCATCATCTACTGAAGGAAAATTCAGAATTCTGCTCTCAAAACCTAAAACCAGGATAAACAGAATCATGGAAAGAACAACAAACTGAGAAAAACTACAACAAACCCAACCTCAGATTAAAACAGTGTAATCCATCCTCACTACCCAAGAAGCCTGATAGAGGAAGATGAATGCCCTTTTCAGCCTGTTAATACTGATCTTGGGTGGCCTCTGTCTGCAGTGGCTTGGGGCGGGACTTGGATTTCCAACCAGACATGAGCTGGATTGCAGCAGTGAAGGCACCAGATCCTAGTCACTTAGACCAGTGGTCAGTGACAAGGGCCCTGGCCCTTTGGCTTTGCAGAAAAGAGTTTCCACAAAGATAGAAAGTAGTGAAGCAAGTAAAGTATTTACTAGGAGGAGAAGAGTACAGTGCATGTGGAATAGACACGCAGGCAGACTCAGAGGGAGAGTCACTGAGTTGTACCTTCATGGCAGTTTAAATCACTAATATGGGGCATTTCTTTCAGGTTTCCTTTGGCTAATCATTGTGATTTGCCTGGTTCACAGTCCGTATTTGTTATATCTCAGAATCTTCCCATGTGTGCACATGCATCTCTTAGCCAAGATGGATCCTACTAAAGAGGCATCTGGGTGGAACATCCCTTGGCATGACTCCCCTTTGGCCGCCAAGTGGCCTTTTCTGTACATATGCGGTCCAGGGGGTCTCCCAACTTCCGGAAATGAGAACCATGTGGTCTGTGCAGGGTCCAGCCTCTTCCCTTAATTGCCCCGCTATTCTTATCTTAGAGTTTTGATCAATAGAAAATGAATCTCCAATTTGCTTTACCCTGGTGGGAGAGGGGACCCATCTGCCTCCTGCCTCAATATTACATGCTTCAGTCCCAACTCTTCTTTTACTTACAGTGCACATAATGTAATAAAAAACTACAGAGTAGGGACCACAAATCTAGAGTAAAAACAAAGCAGAAAAAATAGATGATCCATATGTTGTAATTTCCAGATAATGACTCATAAATATGTTAGCTGATTTAGTGAAAAAAGTGCATAAACAGATGGGAAAACTACAGAGAAATGAAAACTTAAAAAAAAGGAAATTCTAGAATTGAAATATTCAATTCAAAATGAAGAATTTATTTGATATGCTCAACAGAATACTGGACACAGAATGATAAAGATCAGTGAACTTGAAAAGAAGGCTACAGAAAATTTCCGAGTGACACATTAGGAGAAAAAGTAAATTTAATAAACAAAAGCATCTGAGATTGTGAGATAATATGTAATTGCCTAAGATATGTGAAATTAGGGGTAAGAAGAGAGGGAAAGAATAGGACAAAAGAAATATTTCAGAAGGCAACGGCCGGTAATTTATAAAGTGGATGAAATAAATCAATCACAGGTCCCAGGCATTCAGGAAACCCTAGGCAGGTTAAATAAAAAGAAAACCATACTTTGACACATCATAGTTAAAATGCTGTAAATCAAGGTAAGAAGAAAACCTTAAAAGCAGTGAGAGGAAAAGCACACATGATATTCAGGAGAACAAAAACTAAAAGGATGCTTGTCTTTTAGTTAAACAACAGAGGCCTGAATACAATGGAATGGCATTCTAAAAGTGACAATATGCATTGAGATAAAGGGAAAATAATGATATTTTTCAGACAGAAAAAAATCTGAGAGAATTCATCTTTATCAGACTTCTGTATAAGAAATGCTCAAAAAAAATTCTCTAGATGGGAGAGAAATATATCAGATGGAAGCAAAGATTGACAGGAAAGAATGAGGAGTACCAGAATAGATACATATGTGGATAAAAATGACAGACTAAAATAATAAGCAGAACTATATACCTATCCTTATTCATTGCTATGTTTATATCCATCTTTATGTCTATAATTTAATTCATTTAAAAGTCTGGCGACTGCTTAAAGCAAACATAATAACCTCTCATTAGGGTTTATAAATTATGTAGAACAAAATCTAGATGTGACAAAGGCTAAGGGAGCAAAATTAGGGACATAATTGCAAATATCTGTTTATACGGTGAAATAGTTCAATATTATTCAATGTAGGTCTGATAAGTTCAAGATGCATAACCAAGTCTCTATAGTAACTGCTAAAAGATAACACAAGTGAAATACTAATAAATACCTGATTGAGTTCCCCATCCTCCAACCCCCAATAAAAGGTAAGGAAGTAGGTACAGAAGCTCAGAGAAAAGATAAGATGTATAGAATGCAAATACTTATATGTTAGATCTAAACCCAGTCACAGCAATGATTGTATTTGAGGTCAGTGAACTAAACATTTCTCTTAAAAGGCAGAGATTGTTAGAATGGATAATAAAAGTATGGCTCAACTGTATGCTGTCTTTGAGAAATGTAGACATCAAGACAAAGAGCATTACCAAGACAGAGCAACATTTAAAATTATGAAGAATCAATTTACCAAGAGGAAATAATCCTAAATATACATGCGTTTAGGAGCTTCAAAGGCTTCCCTGATGGCTTGCTGCTGCTGCTGCTAAGTCACTTCAGTTGTGTCCGACTCTGTGCAACCCCATAAGCGGCAGCCCACCAGGCTCCCCCATCCCTGGGATTCTCCAGGCAAGAACACTGGAGTGTGTTGCCATTTCCTTCTCCTTCCTGATGGCTTAGATGGTGATAAATAATCTGCTTGCAATGCAGGAGACCCAGAGCTTGATCCCTGGGTCGGGAAGATCCTCTTGAGAAGGGAATATCTACCCACTCCAGTATTCTTGCCTGAAGAATCCCATGGACAGAGGAGCCTAGCGGGCTACAGCAATGGGGCTGCAAAGAGTCAGACACGACTGAGAGCCTTTCACTTCACTTTACTTCATTCACAATAACTGAAAAATTCACATTCTTTTAAAGTACTCACCAGAGTTTATCAAGATAGAACATATGCTGGGGTATAAAACAAGTTTCGATAAATCTCAAGATGAAAACCACACAGCCTATGTATGTTCTCTGACCACAAAAGAATCAATAGAAAATCAACTAAAATATGTAGATAATTCATAAATAGTTGAAAATTATGTGACCAATGGCAAAAGTTTGGATAAATATGAAAGCTCAATATATATCGAAGACTGTGGGAAACAGCAAAAGCAGATGTTGAGATACATTTATAGCTCTCAATACTTAATTAGAAAAGTTGAAAATTCAGTGGTCAAATCTTCCACATTAAGTTATATGGTGTAATACCTAGAGCCACCACCAAAAGCCACCACCAAAAATTTACATCAAAATGGAATTCTACAAATTGTTCGAGTAATTCAGGGATGGCCAGAAAACTAAAACACAGAAATGAAAAACATAACAGAAAATAAAAATATAAAATGGACTTAGCCTTAATATTATATCAATGTTATATTAAAAACAAATATCTTAAGATACCAATTAACATAGAAGAGTCTATAAGAAACATGACCCAACTTTGTATGTTATCTACAAAGTCTGAAACTCATTTCAAATATAATGATGGTTATGTACATACCATGCAGTGTGCTAAGTTACTCAGTCGTGTCCGACTCTTTGTGACTCCATGGGCTATAGCCCTCCAGGCTCTTCTGTCCATGGGATTCTCCAGGCAAGAATACTGGAGTGGGTTGCCATGCCCTCCTGCCAGGGGATCTTGCTGACCCAATGAGCGAACCTGTGTCCCTTATGTCTCCTGCATTGGCAGCAAGGTTCTCTACAGCTTGCGCCACCTGGAAGGCCCTAGTTTAGTTATATCTCTTAATTATTCTAATCATTTGCCACAAACTGTGCAGCAGTAAAAAAGTACAAACGGTATGAATAACAACCTGAATGGATCTTGAGGTTATTATTCTGAGTGGAAAAAGCCAGACTCAAAGTTCATGTTCTATAGGATTTCATTTATCCATTTATGAAATGACAGAATTGCAGAGATAGAAAACAGATTAATGTTTGGTGGGTGATAAGGATGGTGGAGAGGAAGAGGGTAGGTATGACTGTAAAAGGAACAGCAGGAGGAAGATCTTTGTTGTGATGGACTATTTCTATAGTTCGACTGCAGAGATGTATAAAAATTTTTTTCATGTGTGATAAAATGACACAGACTGTAAACACATGAATTGCACCAATGCCAAATTCCTAGTTTGGTATTTTAGTGTAATTAGATGCAAGCATTGGAGGATACTGGTGAAGGGGTACAGAGGACCTTTCTTACTGTCTTTTCCTACTTCTTTTGAATTTATAGTCATTTTGAAATACAAAAGAAGAAAAAGGAATGAACTGTTGATTCATGTAATAATATCAGTGAATATCATAACAGTGTCTTGACAAAAAAAGAGTATACACTACATAATTCTAAGAAGTCTGAGAAGAGTCAAGAAATATATGAAGTACATGAACAGATAAAGCCAATTTGTGATGACAGAAATTGGAACAGTAGTTAACCTGGGGGGTGGATGGTGGGTGGATTTTTGACTAGCTAGTGGCACAAAGAACTCAGTTTGTCAAAACCCATCAAACTGCTCATTTAAAATCTGCACATTTTGCTTTCATAGAAACTACAGCTTGGTAGAAAAGCAAAAGAAAACTAGAACTAATATTCCAAAAGTGATATATCCTTTTGACTAGTTTTAAAATCATCCTTCAGTGTGTTTTATTTACTCCAAATATCACATTAGATATACAATTCCAACTAGTTAAAATGAACACTGCAAAAAATCCATGAAGTGAATCTTGAAACATTGAGTTTGGCCTCACTTAAAGCAAGAAGAAATGCCAATTATTTTATTATATGTTAACCCTGACTTCAATCTGGGGAGTAAAAGGAAGGCCATAAAAATAATTTATATATTATATGAATGTGGCAACACATTGCCTATCTTTTAAATGCACGCTCTTAATTTACCTCCATCAAATATGCTTTTCTGATTAAATCTCTTGCCCTGCAGCAAGAGTTCTTTGAACGCCTCTATGTCATGTACACTATTGGATACTCTGTCTCCTTTGCATCCCTAGCCGTGGCTATTCTCATCATTGGTTACTTCAGGTGAGTAATTCTCAATCACTTCCTCCGTGAAGGGGCAGGTCTGTTTCTTATTCATCAAAGACACAGACCTCTCACAATCTGTGCCTCCAGATACTTTCCCTAAACACAAGCTTCTGAATTCAACCTTGTGTTATATTATTTGACTTTGATAAGTTATTTTTGATGAAAAATTCAGGGTTATTCATTGTTTGTTTGTTTAAAGACTTAAAGCCTCAAAGCAGTATGAAACCATTAAAACAGTGGGACTGCATTGCAGTCTATTTTTGCTAAGTGATGCAGAGTATTGTCAAAGGAGTTAGAAAATTTTCATTCATGATGTGAAGGCTTATTTAACCTTTTCCAAATGATTTTGGTGGCACGGGACAGAAATTCATCTTAAATAATCTCTAGATGATTCAATACCATACAGGAAGAAATAGGGGCTTCTCAGGTGGGTCAGTGGTAAAGAATCTGCCTGCCAGTGCAGCAGCTGTGGGTTTGATCTCTGGGTTGGGAAGATCCCCTAGAGAAGGAAATGGCAACCCACTCTAGTATTCTAGCCTGGGAAATCCTATGGACAGAAGAGCCTGGTGGGCTACAGTCCATGGGGTCACATAACAGTTGAACATGACTGAAGCAACTTAGCATGTACGCACACATAATATAATGGTATATTATAATATTATACTGTAGTATAATATTTAACACTGCATAATCTGGATAAACATGGTAGCTGATCAGGATATATTTGAAATTAACTCTCAAAAAATTATATTTTAGTTTTTGACTCCAATTGTTGCTCTTTATGTTCAGGTTTATTATATTTCTTCTTTTTGGGGGTAGTTTGAGTTCATTTATGTATTTTCTTTCTCCATTTCTAATTTTATTCAAACCTAAATACTAAATATTTTCTCTCTGTAGACGACTGCATTGTACTAGGAACTATATCCACATGCATTTATTTGTGTCTTTCATGCTGAGAGCTGCGAGCATCTTTATCAAGGACAGAGTGGTCCATGCTCACATAGGAGTAAAGGAGCTGCGGTCCCTGATATTGCAGGATGACCTACAAAGCTCCATAGAAGTGCCTGCTGTGGACAAATCACAATATGTAAGTGTTTTCCTCATGACCCCCTTACATGGCTCACCACTTCTAAAAGTAAAAGCAAAACCTACCTGCAAAACTAGAAGGTTGGGATTTAAAAACCCAGGGGATTTAGTTCCTTTATTAGAGACCCAAAGACTTGTTCCCATGTAAGATTCCATAGTACTTGATTTTGCTCTTAGATATCCTAGTGTTATTAAGTATGTAGAATTACCCAGTCATTCAGTTAATGGAAAGCATTATCACCTTGAAGTGGTATATCTGGAAATTAGGTAGAGTAGACTGATTTTCTTGATGGTATTAATTAATGCCATCATTATCTTTGTCCTTTTCCCTGTAATTCACTGCCGTCTCTGCTGATTGTAATTCTGCATTGGCTTTGTGACTTGTTTAAAATGAAGGATGAAGTGGGTGTAATAGTATGCCAGTTGAAAGTAGACTTCTATGAGTGAACCTAGTCAAGATTACCTGAGCTTCTCCCAGGTCAGTAGAATTACCTAGCCAATCCATAGATTCATAAGACACATTAAATGTTTAGTGTTTTAAGCCATTTAACTTTTGGAGTATAACAAAGTCCAGAATAAAATAAATTCATGGTAGAATGATAGATAAATTTCTTCTTTATGCTTTTCTGTACTTTCCTAGTTTTCTCTGATGATCAAGTATTCTTTTTTGAATAAATTGAGGAAAAGTGATTTCTTGTTACTTCTAAAGGAAAAAAAAGATCTTATTTAAAAAATAAAATCAAGCCAGCAGTCTTAGAAATGCTATATTTAAATAACATTGTTCTGGCCTCTTTCAAAAGTCTTGGCTTCCCCATTTATAAGAGACGTTAGAAGGAAATGGCAACCCACTCCAGTGTTCTTGCCTGGAAAATCCCAGGGACAGGGGAGCCTGGTGGGCTACCATCTATGAGGTCACACAGAGTCAGACACAGCAGCAGATTCTAAAAAAGAAATGGAGGAACTGCTTTTTAGTGGTGGAAACAGTACGATTAGGAGTTCTAATATGGTGCCATGTTGGTTTATTTGTAACAGATTGGGTGCAAGATGGCTGTTGTGATGTTTATTTACTTCTTGGCTACAAACTACTATTGGATTTTGGTGGAAGGTCTCTATCTGCATAGTTTAATCTTTGTGGCATTCTTTTCGGACACCAAGTACCTGTGGGGCTTCACCTTGATAGGCTGGGGTAAGGCATTTCTGTCTCCTTTCCTTTTCAAGTGGATTATGGATTTCAGGGCTTTGTGTCATGCCTGTCATCAGCATTCTTTCAGCTCTTTTCCTGAAATAATCTTTCCCCACCCCATCTTTATCTTTCCTTTCTCTTTAATTATTTATTGAGGAAAATCATTAAAATCAAGTCTATGATTCTCTCAGCGGTAACAAACTTTTCACATTTAACTTAGGGTTACTGTTCTTAGACCAGATTCTTGAGAGGATTCTTTGGGGGAAATACCTTGTTTGCCTTACACATTTAGAACTGCTGTGTTCATCATGTCTTATGCCAGTGTCTTGGTTTAACCGTAATTCCATTCTACAAATTTAGATTTTTGAATTTCTAATCCATAATGATGCGTCTTTGATTTATAATTCTAGGTCATATGATGAGAATGACAGAAAGGAATTTATAGAACCATCTTGGCTGTATTTAACAATACAAATTACAAGCTAATTATGTAGACTTACCATGTCTTTTGGAAGGAAATAGAATTACTTTTGGCATAAGTAATTTAAAAAAAAGATTCAACTCACATTCTAAAATGCTTTTCAGTCCTAGAGGGATTACTGAACCAGGCACTAACTCAATGTGATATGGAGAAAGAATGTTGTTTGTTTGTTATAGTTTAAGAGAAATTAAAACTCATATGTGGTTAAAATTAAGAAGTCTCAAGATTAACAACTGTTATTTTAATTTGTAAATGATCAGGTGGTCAGCAGAGGGAAAAAATTAACTAAGTGGCTCAAGATTAAATTTGAAGGTTTTTTTTCCCCTCCAAAATAAGAAAGTTTTTTGCCTGATTTGCCTTAACATTGTCTTAACATTTAAAAATGTAAAGTAAGGGATATTGAATTTCCTGTTAGTTAATAACCTTGAAGAAGACAAACGGTCAATTTACTGTTTACTTTATTTATTATGAAATACTAATTGTTTTGAATAAAATTTTATTTCTGAAAACAGTTTGGTTTCAAGCTGTCCCTTATCTTTGACTACCAGTTACTGAAATAAAAAAAGATACATTTAATATTTTTGGGGGGTACTTTGGTAATTTTCTTAACAGTTTTTGGTAGTTTGCCTTCAAATCAAAATTATGTCTGTGTACTCACATCATTAGTAGAAGTTGATAAAGTTGTTGATAGAAAATTCAACAGTGACTTTGTCTGAGTTTGATTTTATTTTTTGGCTTGCTATGACACTGGTCACACTAGTAATAAACTTGTTTTTTGTTTATTTACGAATTGGTTTGATAGTCAGCTGCTCAGTCCCTTTTCAGCTCTTATTTGGGCTGTATCACTCAGTCTGTTGCTTCATAAAGTCAGGGGTTTGTCTCACTGAAACCCAGGAAGTGTTAGTGGCTCTAGTTGTATCCAGCTCTTTGCAACCCCATGAACTGTAGCCCACCAAGCTCCTCTGTTCATGGAATTTTCAAGGCAAGAATACTGGAGTGGGTTGCCATTCTCTTCTCCAGAGAATCTTTCTGACCCAGGGATTAAACCTGAGTCTCTAGCTTGTCCTGCACTGCAGGCAGATTCTTCACCATCTGAGCCACCAGGGAAGCTCTGAAACCCAGGAAACTAGTTTTCAAACCTTTCTATGAAAAATAAAATGTAACAACAAAAAAGTAGGATTCCAGTGAGCGTCTATACAAGTCTTAGTTTCTTACCTTCCTTTAAAACTCGTATTAATTTCCCCAGAAACATTTTGGCATAGGAGTGACAACTATAGTAGATAACCATCACAACTTGAAATCATCATTTCATTGAATGGTTTAATAACCTGCATAAAAGCAAGTAGGATTTACATGAAAGCTCACTTTTATAAATCATATTACATGCAATATTATGCTCACTTAATTAACCACAATTTAAAACAGTAACAACTAATCTTTTTCTGTGTTGTATATTACATCTCTAGTACTTATTTATCTTATTTCCGGAAGTTTGTACCTTTTGTTGTACTTATTACTGGAAGTTTGTACTTTTTGACTGACCCCTCTGGTGGCTCAGGCGGTAAAGCGTCTGCCTGCAATGTGGGAGACCTGGGTTTGATCCCTGGGTCAGGAAGATCCCCTGGAGAAGGAAATGGCAACCCACTCCAATACTCTTGCCTGGAAAATCCCATGGATGGAGGAGCCTGGTAGGCTACAGTCCATGGGGTTGCAAAGAGTTGGACATGGCTGAGCGACTTCACTTTCTTTTCTTAAATATATAATTAAATGCAATTTTAAAATGTGCAGTTGGAGCCAAGAATACAGTGCCTTATTTATGAGAAAATTGAGGCAGGGATAGGAAAAATTAAGGCTATGATTGGTTGAAAGAATAGAAACATAGTTATCATTAGAATTTGCTTTTGCTTCTCTGTACATCTTGTTTTGTGATAAGGATGTACAAAAACAGTCATTTTAAATATCCGTCTTCTATTAACAAAGGCAGATACAGCATATGTTCCTGTTTAGATGGTAATTTCCTTCCTTGCCAATTTATTATTAAGAACCAGCAAAATCAATGTAAATAAAAGCAGCTCCACACATCATTACAGTGTGAGTAATAACGTGCTGAGTGTTTACCTACCAAATGAGTGAAGTGAAGTCGCTCAGTCGTGTCCGACTCTTTGCAACCCCATGGACTGTAGTCTACCAGGCTCCTCCATCCATGGGATTCTCCAGGCAAGAATACTGGAGTGGGTTGCCATTTCCTTTTCCAGGGGATCTTCCCAACCTAGAGATTGAATCTGGGTCTCCCACATTGAAGGCAGATGCTTTAACCTCTGAGCCACCAGGGAAGCCCGTTTACCTACCTAGAGGGAGCCTAAAGTTATAATTGGGTCTAAACAAGATTTAGACCCAAAGTAATGTACAAGATAGAAAAAAAAAAAGTTTCAATCTTGCTTCTTTATCCTTATTGAATGTGGTAATTTACCTCTGTATTAGCAGCTATTCTTAATTTTCACCTCTCAGATGAGATGCCAGAATGTATGTATTATCATATAAAAGCACTTTACTTTTGGGCTTCCCTAGTAGCTTAGCTGGTAAAGAATCTGCCTGCAATGCAGGAAACCTTGGTTCAATTCCTGGGTTGGAAAGATCCCCTGGAGAAGGGCATGGCAATCCACTCTATTATTCTTGTCTGGAGAATCCCCATGGGCAGAGGAGCCTGGTGGGCTACAGTCCATGGGGTCTCAAAGAGTCAGACACAGCTAAGCACAGCACAGCACAGCACACTGAGCTTCCCTGGTGGCTCAGATGGTAAAGAATCTGCCTGCAATGCAGGAGATTGGGGGTTCAATCCCTGGGTCACAAACACTCCCTGGAGAAGGGAATGGAAGTTTACGCCAGTATTCTTGCCTGGAAGAGGTCCATGGTCAGAGAAGCCTGGCAGGCTACAGTCCATGGGGTCCCAAAGAGTAGGATGTGACTGAGGGACTAACACTTTCACTTTCATTTTGACAAAAATTTCCTAAAACATAGAATTTGAGCAGATTTTTTAAAAGAGGGAGTTATATAAAAACAATAAATAAAACTAGAATACAGAGTTATAAAATTAAATAGCCACACAGGCAGACTGAGGTTAAATTCAACTAGATCACTAAGAAAATCAAAGAAATTCCCTACTGTAGGATACCACCTTAATTTTAATTTTTTTTGAAATTTTTAATCTACATCTATTTTTATGTTCCTTTGCTTAGAAAAGATATGTGAAAAATTACAAATGTAAAGGTAAAAAATATTGTGTTAAAAGTGTTCTGAGTTAAATTTTTTTCTCTCTTTGTAAGGTGCTTCCTGTGGCCTCTCTTTCCTTTTTTTTAAAATTTCTTTCTAAAAGGCCACATATTCATTAAATCCTTTGATCTTCTATTGCAGAGTTCTATAAAAGTATGGTTTGTGCTTTTTTCGTGATGTCAGAGTCTAACTGAATATAGCTTGAACTAAACAATCCATCTTTACTGGAAGCAAAGACTCATAGAAAGTCAGTATAACTAATAGATTTGACGTTGCAGCTTATAGGTGATTATTATTTATGAAAGACAAATATGTCATGCTCAAATCATCAAGCTAACATAGCACCATTCTTTGGTAAGTTTTCAGTACCTGCAAATGCTTCTGTCTGCAGCCAATATGAACAAAAAAGAAGAGGCTAAACTGATCAAAACATCCTAAGTTTGTAACTTTCAGTGTAGGCTCTCTATGCCTTCCACCTTTAGAATGAGAAAATTGGAATTTTTAAAAACAATAGCCTTCCTGTCATTTCTCGTGAGTCCCTCTTGTTGCTTCATGCTTCTTGGAAAGCATGTGGCTGTTGGAGTGGCAAGAGGTAAAAGTTATATGCACCGACCACTGCCTGCCTCTGACTCCAGGAACTTCAGTCCCCTCCTTACATAGCTTAACCTTATACCCCTCAAATGAAAATAGGGCCAATATTCTTCTTCTTCAGACTTTTGGGAACAAATAACATCAATGTACCAGCTCTCTTCTCAAATGGACAAGATGAAAATTAAGTGGAATTTTCTTGTTCACATAGTAACATTTTTCATGTCCAATTTTTCTGTCACCATTTAATAGTATATTTTTATGTGATGAGTATAAGAAAAAGATACCTTAATCCTGAAACAAATATTGTCTCTGAGTTCTTTTCTGATTGCAGGGTTCCCAGCGGCTTTTGTGACAGTCTGGGCTGTAGCACGAGCAACTCTGGCTGATGCAAGGTGGGTGAAAAGGAAGAGGTAAAGCAAGAGCCTCAGATTTTCTCAAGGCTGGCTTCCTGCTTGGAGTTTGCACTTGCGGCTGTTCTCGATGACATTGCCCTTTAGGGTTTACCCTGTAGCCTCTCATATATTACCAGCCAGCTATCCATTCCAGAGTCATGGGACAGAAGGACTCACAGACCCAGTTGGGATGCTTTAACCCCATGGTTTATGAAATCAATTTGAAACATACCATAAGAAGCTGGGGGAAAGAGATGGGTTAGTTAACATACTTAGGATGTTGTGCACACAGGTGAAAGGACCGCACTAACTGAGTTTAGGCAATATTCATATCTCCTTTCTCTTACTCTCTGCCACATTAGCATTCCCCACTGATGGTGTGGTTACGAGGGCCAGAAATAAGGTTGCAGCAAGAGACCCACAGACAGAAGGTGCCCTGGGCCTGGGACACACACTTGCTGTCTCAGAGAGATGTAAGGGCATGTAGCCTACTCAGCAGTCCTAGGTTTTATTTGCCTTCTTTGGGCAAAGGATATGTGGCCATGATTTCCACCTATTGGTGCTTAATTAAGACATCAAGAATATCAAGGACTCCCTTTGTATCAAGGGATACTTTGTGTCTCATATATTTGGTGAACTGTGGATATTTAGTGCTCAGTTGCCCTAAATATCTAGTACCTGTGCTTAACACACACGTATTCTACTTACTACTTACATATATGTGTTGTCAAGTATAGGTTTAATCCACCTCTTTGTTTTCTTGTCTTGCATAGCATAGGTAAATATATTGAAATGATAAAACAAGTGCACATTAGAAGTGGAATCCATCCTAGGGAATCATTAGCCTCCCAGTTGCCTGTTTCTCTTTTGATGCTACATGATGCGTGGATGCTGAAACATTCATTGCTTCATATTATTTCTATTTTTAGTGATGATGAGTCAAAGAAAGGAAAGGAGAACATAGAGAAGTATTCAGTTCCTGCTCACTGCTTTCACTGTCAAACTTATTGCTTGGACTGAATGTATCTCCCCCAAATTCATATGTGGGAAACCCCAACCCCCAATGTGGCTGTATTTGGAGATAGTACCCTTAAGAAGGTAATTAAGGTTAAATGAAGTCCTGAGGGTAGGATTCTGATATAACAGGATTAGTGTCTTTGTGAGAGGAGAAACCAGAGGGTGCCTTCTCTGTCTGTGCGTACATAACGTAAATGTTTTATGAGCACACAGCAATATGGTGTCATGGATATTGGTTAGTGGTTAGGTAACAGGGTGATGTTTTGGGAATCTTAATTACCAGTCTTCTGGTTTTAACTAGCCCGGGGACTACATGCTTGTAGTCAGCATGTAGTCAACATCCTCCTCTGGGCTGGTGCTTAATTTCTGCAGAACAGTACAAAGTTATGTATTAATTCAGTTCAGTTCAATCGCTCAGTCGTGTCTGACTCTTTGCGACCCCATGAATCATAGCACACCAGGCCTCCCTGTCCATCACCAACTCCAAGAGTTCACTCAAACTCACTTCCATTGAGTCGGTGATGCCATGCAGCCATCTCATCCTCTGTCGTCCCCTTCTCTTCCTGCCCGCAATCCCTCCCAGCATCAGAGTCTTTTCCAATGAATCCACTCTTCTCATGAGGTGGCCAAAGTACTGAAATTACAGCTTTAGCATCATTCCTTCCAAAGAAATCCCAGGGTTGATCTCCTTCAGAATGGACTGGTTGGATCTCCTTGCAGTCCAAGGGACTCTCAAGAGTCTTCTCCAACACCACAGCTCAAAAGCATCAATTCTTCGGTGCTCAGTTTTCTTCACAGTCCAACTCTCACATTCATACATGACCACAGGAAAAACCATAGCCTTGACTAGACGGACTTTGTTGGCAAAGTAATGTCTCTGCTTTTCAACATGTTATCTAGGTTGGTCATAACTTTTCTTCCAAGGAGTAAGCGTCTTTTAACTTCATGGCTGCAGTCACCATCTGCAGTGATTTTCGAGCCCCCCAAAATAAAGTCTGACACTGTTTCCACTGTTTCCCCATCTATTTCCCATGAAGTGATAGGACCAGATGCCATGATCTTCATTTTCTGAATGTTGAGCTTTAAGCCAACTTTTTCACTCTCCTCTTTCACTTTCATCAAGAGGTTTTTTAGTTCCTCTTCACATTCTGCCATAACGGTGGTGTCATCTGCATATCTGAGGTTATTGATATTTCTGCCGGCAGTCTTGACTCCATCTTGTGCTTCTTCCAGCCCCACATTTCTCATGATGTACTCTGCATAGAAGTTAAATAAGCAGGGTGACAATATACAGCCTTGACGTACTCCTTTTCCTATTTGGAACCAGTCTGTTGTTCCATGTCCAGTTCTAACTGTTGCTTCCTGACCTGCATACAGATTTCTCAAGAGGCAGGTCAGGTGGTCTGGTATTCCCATCTCTTTCAGAATTTTCCACAGTTTCTTGTGGTCCACACAGTCAAAGGCTTTGGCATAGTCAATAAAGCAGAGATAGATGTCTTTCTGGAACTCTCTTGCTTTTTCGATGATCCAGCGGATGTTGGCAATTTGATCTCTGGTTCCTCTGCCTTTTCTAAAACCAGCTTGAACATCAGGAAGTTCACAGTTCACGTATTGCTGAAGCCTGGCTTGGAGAATTTTGAGCATTTCTTTACTAGCGTGTGAGATGAGTGCAATTGTGCGGTAGTTTGAGCATTCTTTGGCATTTCCTTTCTTTGGGATTGGAATGAAAATTGACCTTTTCCAGTTCTGTGGCCACTGCTGAGTTTTCCACATTTGCTGGCATATTGAGTGCAGCACTTTCACAGCATCATCTTTCAAGATTTGAAACAGCTCAACTGGAATTCCATCACCTCCCCTAGCTTTGTTCATAGTGATGCTTTCTAAGGCCCACTTGACTTCACATGCCAGGATGTTTGGCTCTAGATGAGTGATCACACCATCGTGATTATCTTGGTCATGAAGATCTTTTTTGTACAGTTATTCTGTGTATTCTTGCCACCTCTTCTTAATATCTTCTGCTTCTGTTAGGTCCATACCATTTCTGTCCTTTATCGAGCCCATCTTTGCATGAAACGTTCCCTTGGTATCTCTAATTTTCTTGAAGAGATCTCTAGTCTTTCCCATTCTGTTGTTTGCCTCTATTTCTTTGCATTGATCGCTGAGGAAGGCTTTCGTATCTCTCCTTGCTATTCTTTGGAACTCTGCATTCAGATGCTTATATCTTTCCTTTTCTCCTTTGCTTTTCACCTCTCTTCTTTTCACAGCTATTTATAAGGCCTTTTCAGACAGCCATTTTGCTTTTTTGCATTTCTTTTCCATGGGGATGGTCTTGATCCTTGTCTCCTGTACAATGTCACAAACCTCCATCCATAATTCATCAGACACTCTATCTATCAGATCTAGTCCCTTAAATCTATTTTCACTTCCACTGTATGATCATAAGGGATTTGATTTAGGTCATACTTGAATGGTCTAGTGGTTTTCCCTACTTTCTTCAATTTAAATTTGAATTTGGCAATAAGGAGTTCATGATCTGAGCCACAGTCAGCTCCTGGTCTTTTTTTTGTTGACTGTATAGAGCTTCTCCATCTTTGGCTGCAAAGAATATAATCAATCTGATTTTGGTGTTGACCATCTGGTGATGTCCATGTGTAGAGTCTTCTCTTGTGTTGTTGGAAGAGGGTGTTTGCTATGACCAGTGCATTTTCTTGACAAAACTCTATTAGCCTTTGCCCTGCTTCATTCCATATTCCAAGGCCAAATTTGCCTGTTCCTCCAGGTGTTTCTTGACTTCCTACTTTTGCATTCCAGTCCCCTATAATGAAAAGGATATCTTTTTTGTGTGTTAGTTCTAAAAGGTCTTGTAGGTCTTCATAGAACTGTTCAACTTCAGCTTCTTTGCATTACTGGTTGGGGCATAGACTTGGATTACTGTGATATTGAATGGTTTGCCTTGGAAACGAACAGAGATCATTCTGTCATTTTTGAGATTGCATTCAAGTACGCATTTTGACTCTTTTGTTGACCATGATGGCTACTCCATTTCTTCTAAGGGATTCCTGCCCACAGTAGTAGATATAATGGTCATCTGATTTAAATTCACCCATTCCAGTCCATTTTAGTTTGCTGATTCCTAGAATGTCAACGTTCACTCTTGCCATCTCCTGTTTGACCACTTCCAATTTGCCTTGATTCATGGACCTGACATTCCAGGTTCCTATGCAATATTGCTCTTTACAGCATCGGACCTTGCTTCTGTCACCAGTCACATCCAGAACTGGGTATTGTTTTTGCTTTGGCTCCATCCCTTCACTCCTTCTGGAGTTATTTCTCCACTGATCCAGTAGCGTGTTGGGCACCTACTGACCTGGGGAGTTCCTCTTTGGGTATCCTATCATTTTGCCTTTTCATACTGTTCATGGGGTTCTCAAGGCAAGAATATTGAAGTGGTTTGCCATTCCCTTCTCCAGTGGACCGCATTCTGTCAGACCTCTCCACTGGTGGCCCCATGGGTATGGCTTAGTTTCATTGAGTTGGCAAGGCTGTGGTCCTAGTGTGATTAGATTGACTAGTTTTCTGTGATTATGGTTTCAGTGTGTCTGCCCTCTGATGCCCTCTTGCAACACCTACTGTCTTACTTGGGTTTCTCTTACCTTGGACGTGGGGTATCTCTTCACGGCTGCTCCAACAAAGCGCAGCCGCTGCTCCTTACCTTGCACGAGGGGTATCTCCTCACCGCCGCCCCTCTGACCTTGATCATGGAATAGCTCCTCTAGGCCCTCCTGCGCCCATGCAACCACCGCTCCTTGGACGTGGGGTTGCTGGATCATTAGATGATTATCTGTATTTCTTTAGGAGAAACTAGGAGTCCTGCAACTCTGTCATTCATGTTGTTACTACTTTTCTTGCTTGACTGCTTTTCCTTTGTTTCTGCATTTTCTGACTTTCCAAATTAGTAACTGAGTCTGCTCTTTGAAACTTGGGGAAGTCCTTGAAGACTGTAGACTAAAAAATATAGTCACAACTTGAAAGCAGAATTATTTTGTTTGGTGTGCATGTTTAGGACTCAGAGCCCGGGAGACAGCATCTCAGTAGCTCTGAGAAAACTGCTCCAAGGAGGCAGGAGGGGGGAGTTAGGCTATATACAAGTTTGCAACAAAGGGAGTAAGCAGTCTGAACATCAAAGATTAGATATCAAGTTAAGGAATTTAGCATTCTAGGTATGGGAAGATGCAAGCCTCTGGGCTCACTGAATTCATTCTTTTCATATGCAGCTCAGCTCTCTGGTGCCAAATCCTATTTCCTTGTTCAACCTTAGGAGTGGCTGTTGGCTATTTCTTGCATTCCCTCAGTTCCTCAGCAATTACCTCAGCGAGGGGGAAGGGGGAAGTGGCAGCATTTGTTGGATCACAGTTTTGGGAGCCCTCATTCGCATTTGGAGGCCAGAAATTGCTGAAGGCTGTGACATTTCTTGTTTATTGATATGGCAGGGGATGTTTTCATTTCACAATGCTAAAGCTTTTTCCCAAATAAGTGGGAATGTGGAGGGGCTTGTACCCAGAAGGATGGTGCAGGGTTTCATTTTTACTTACCTTTATCTCTTTTTGCTATTTGGATTTGCTGACACTTGGGCGTTAATAAGGGCTTCCCAGGTGGCGCTAGTGGAAAAGAGCTAGCCTGCCAAATGCAGGAGACCTGAGGTTTGATCCCTGGGTTGGAAAGATTCCCTGGGAAGGAAATGGCAGTCTACTCCAACATTCTTGCCTGGCAAGTTGCATGGACAGAAGAGCCTGGCAGGGTACAGTTAATGGGGCCACAAAGAGTTGGACATGACTGAAGTGACTTAACACACACATGGGGGTTAATGTTATCTACGTTGTTATCATTATTGTTATGTTTACACAGCAATATTGGAAATCTCAAAGAAAACCTGCAGCCTTGCTGTTTGATTTCTTGAAGGAGAGAGGGAGGTTGAGTCAATAAAGAGGTACTAAATAATGCTAACTAATTTTACCCTGAGATATATAACCAAATCACTCAGCTTGGAATTTTAGAGAGGGTAGAACCAAAAGCATTGTTTGGTCCAATCCTCTCTTGTGAGAGAGGAATAGAATGAGACCTGATTGCCTGTACGTATCCTGGAGCACTTTGACTCCATTCATCCATTCCATAGCTCTTCCAGGCCTTGAGCATGGAAAGAAAGCAAATATATTCATAGTGCCTTATATATTGAATTAAATAGGTAGTTTCCTTAGTTATCATGCATTTTTTCTTAAAAATTATAAACTAGGTATTGTTATTAATAATTCAATTTTTTTGCTGAACAAATAGGAAATATGAGTTTATTATTTTGAGAAAAAATCATTAGGTACATGATACTTGCAAAACTACAACTGATGCTAAATATTGCTCTAAAACAGATGAATTAATATAAAAATATTAACTATAAGTTAGATCATATGACTCCTCTGCATAGCATATTTACTCCTACCTTACCTTAGATTAAAATCTTGAATTCTGTTGTGCTCTGAGTGTGATAATTGGGTTAAGAGATCATTTACATTTATTTTGCATAGAAAGTAAAACTGTGTTACCACATTCATGGCATAATTTCATAATTGCCTGATTTGATTTCTCATGAAATTCAGCTTGTCTAAGATAAAAAGATTTTTGGGTTTTCTTGAGTGTCATCTGACTTACGTATAGTGTCATGTCACAAAGGTGGAGAGAGCAGACTGGGAGCATCTCCAAAGGCCAGATGGGGACCTGGTTCGTGTCTCTTACACTTGAGATTTATCTTTTTCTGATCTGAACTTTCAAAGCTAGAACTCTTATTTTCTCTGTATCTTAGACATTTAGAAATAAGCAGATAAGACCCAGTTTTAGAAGGTACTTTAAACTATGGAATATACAAAAAGTTTTCTTCCAGCTCTAAAGTTCTAGCGAAGTGTTGACTAACGCAGGGTAAGATAACTGAGTCCTGTAGTTTGTGTTGTGTTCGGTCACTCAGTCATGTCCGACACCTTGCGACTGCAGCATGCCAGGCTTCTCTGTCTTTCACCGTCTCCCAGAGCTAGCTCAAACTCATGTCCATTGAGTTGCTGATGCCATCCAACCATCTCGTTCTTTGTTGTCCCCTTCTACTCCTGCCTTCAATCTTTCCCAGCATCAGCGTCTTTCTCAATGAGTCAGCTCTTAGCATCAGGTAGGTGGCCAAAGTATTGGAGCTTCAGTTTCAGCATCAATCCTTCCAATGAGTATTCAGGGTTGGTTTCCTTTAGGAAATTTCCTGCAGTTTAGATTGGACAAATGATTTAAAGAGTGAATAATTTTCTCTTTCTTTTTAACTTACAAAAGCAAAAATACCTTATGAGATACCTTATTACTGTCTCCCTGCTCACTCAAAGGAGATAAGAGATGCCAATAGGAACATTAAGGCTTGCAGTGGAAAGGACCAAGAAATGTTACACTCTATCATTCCTGGGAAATCTGCACGGCTTTGAGGTTACTTCACTTCCTCTTCTCTTATCAGAGTGTGAGTGTTGGAGACAATACAGTATTCCAATACTGGGTCCCTCTGGCAGAACAATGCATTTCCTGCTCCCAGCTTGGCTGCAGAAGGACCTACTTTCCTGTCTATGCTCTACTATTCAATATTGTGTTTTATGCTTTATCATTCAGAGTTACATATTTACTGACATTTATTTATTCCTGCATTTCCTAGGGTGTTAAAATTTATTAAAAAAATCTGAACAGAGGGTAGTTTCTTGGCCATGTTCACAAACATAGTGTGAGCTGGGTCATTGAATAATTAATGAAAAACAAGAATCAACAGCATTTCCTTTAAAAAAAAATCTGAAACCTCGGTTGCTCTTATCAAAGGGCAAATTTAAAACTTTGACATTGAAAATGATCAAAGTCAAGTTTTTCTTGTTTTTGGAAGTAGCTGATTTGACCTACTTCCAGATACGAGTATTTTGTAGAGCTGATGTGGTAGCCACACATTCCGGGAAACAAACTCACTCAGAAGGACAATGCAGAGAGTGGAGTGCAATTTATTACACCGGTGGGCCCAAGGCACAGTCTCCTCTTAGCCAAGGACCCTGACCAGTCCTTGTGAAAACCTTATATACCCTAAGTGTATGTGCCCAAACCCACCTCCCCAAATTCCCTGAAGCTAGTCTGAACAAAGGAAAAGAAAGATACAGTCAAAGATAACCTGTGATTCATATGCCTTAGGTCTAGGTAGTTAACAGTGGACAATTATCAATAGGCCTGTGGTCAATAGAATTTATGATTCTATTAGGTCACACAGATAATTAAGGTATTCTTTTAGGTGAGGAGAGTCTAGGTATGAGCCCTGGGGCTCTTCCATCCGGGGGTCTGGTTTTCCAGTTGGTATGTCGTTTCCATAGATACTGAGCATATAGCTCAAAGTCCAGTCAGGCCCAAGATGGAGTCGTGCTTTCAAGATAAAGCCTGTTCTGTTTCCTCCTTCACTGAAATTACGTAATTGAATTCCAATGGGTTAGGAGGCACCACAGTGAAATGTCATTGTGGCAAAAAGAAAGAGGATTATAAAGATATTACCAAATGTCAAAGCTGAAAACAGAATTTATGAAATCCAAGTCTCATAGCTAGTGAATCAGTGTTCAATTTATATTTTCACAATATGTTCCACTTTCCTTACAGTTGGAAGCCTTTTTAGAGCAGTGTGATAGACGTTTTGCATGACTCCATAACACTATCTTTCTCTTGTCTGGCTGAACAATGTGGAAAATAGGTGCATGCAGATAATATTGGGCAGTGTTCAATACTGTGTAAACAAGTAACGTATGTTTGATGTCCATTCTGATTCAGTCTTCAAGCCCATTGATTTTGCTGATTTCAGTGTGGCTGGATCAGAATTACACTTTGGTGTAGGAGTTTGGTTGATTTAGCTGTGGTACCTCCTTCCAATGGAATGCTGGGCTACTGAGCTCTCTCAGTACTGACATGGAAAGAAATTAAAGATATGCTATAAAAAGGAAAAGGCAAGTTACAGAACAGAGTGTACATTGCATTTTTGTAAGGTGGGGAAAAATAAGGTTGTAGTATCTGTATGTGTTTGTTTATGCACAACAAAATACTGAAAGCATGCACAATAAAGTAATAAAAGATATTAACCTGTAAGCAGAAGGGCAAGGTCAGATATAGACAGGAAGATGGGGAGGACTGAAATGTCTCAATGTCTGTTTTTTTATATAGGTTGATTTTTGAAATGAGGATATATTGCTTACATAAAAAATTAAAATTTTTGTTATTATATGTGTGCTGAAAATGTTTTACTTTCAAGAAATAGTTGAAATAGCTTTTTATTATCCATAATTTGTTCATTAATTTAAAAGTAACTTCTTAATATAAGTTTTCATCTAGGATAAAAAAATTATTATATCACTAAAATTTCTTCATAAGATTTTATTTACTAATGCTACAATCAATGCTAGGTCTAAGGAGAAAGAAACTGAAGGCTTTTATTTATGTATCTTTAATTTTAAAAAACTGTTTAAAGTGTGATGTTAAAGTTTCAAGTGGAACTAGTTTTTCTCAACTCTGTTCCATTTATTCTAGTGTAAGACCTTTACCACAAACCAGATTGGGTGAAGTTTAACTTACTTTGAACTCAGTTAATTCAAAACATGTTTATTGGCTACCTAAATCCTGTGTATGTTCTAGACACTTATAACAGAAAACAAAAACAACAGCAATCCCTGCCTGTCTAAACTTAAATTCTAGTTGGAGCGAGCAGGAAGCAGAAAATAAGTATAGCAAATAGGTAAATTATACACTGGTGGCTCAGATGGTAAAGAATTTGCTTGCAATGCAGGAGACCCAGGTTCAACTCCTGGGTCAGGAAGATCCAAGATCCTAGGAAAAGGGAATGCCAACCCACTCCAGTATTCTTGCATGGAGAATTCCATGGACAGAGGAACCTGGTGATCTACACAGTCCACAGGATTGCAAAGAGTCAGACATGACTGAACAACTAATGTATTTTTATTAATACTATAAAAAAAAACTCTTAAAAAAAGAAGATAAAAGTCATGATGTTATGCAAATATGAAATGACTACCTGTCAGAGATTTTTTGACTCACTGATTAGTAAGCTAACCAATAAGCTTAGCTTAGTAACCAGTAAACTATTATAACTGGTTCAAAGGAGAAATAAAAGAATCGCATGTTTATATTTAGTACTGTGAATGCTGAAATGATTTTACAAATAAATGTAAAAACTGGTCAATATTCACAGATCACTAGTCACTTACATTTCACCAAACAGCTAATTTTCCTTTCTAAAAATCATTTGTATTCAGTTTTCTTCTACATTCCTATGAAAGAGGAGAGCGAAAAAGTTGGCTTAAAGCTCAACATTCAGAAAACGAAGATCATGGCATCTGGTCCCATCACTTCATGGGAAATAGATGGGGAAACAGTAGAAACAGTGTCAGACTTTATTTTTTGGGGCTCCAAAATCGCTACAGATGGTGATTGCAGTCATGAAATTAAAAGACGCTTACTCCTTGGAAGAAAAGTTATGACCAACCTAGATAGCATATTCAAAAGCAGAGACATTACTTTGCCAACTAAGGTCCATCTAGTCAAGGCTATGGTTTTACCAGTGGTCATGTATGGATGTGAGAGTTGGACTGTGAAGAAGGCTGAGTGCCGAAGAATTGATGTTTTTGAACTGTGATGTTGGAGAAGACTCTTGAGAGTCCCTTGGACTGCAAGGAGATCCAACCAGTCCATTCTGAAGGAGATCAACCCTGGGATTTCTTTGGAAGGAATGATGTTAAAGCTGAAGCTCCAGTACTTTGGCCACCTCATGCGAAGAGTTGACTCATTGGAAAAGACTCTGATGCTGGGAGGGACTGGGGGCAGGAGGAGAAGGGGACGACCGAGGATGAGATGGCTGGATGGCATCACGGACTGGATGGATGTGAGTCTGAGTGAACTGCGGGAGATGGTGATGGACAGGGAGGCCTGGTGTGCTGTGATTCATGGGATTGCAAAGAGTCAGACATGACTGAGCAACTGAACTGAACTGAACTGAACTGAGGGATAAAAATCATTCATATTCAGTTTTCTTCTCCATTCCTATTAACAAGGATCATTTGCATTATTGTTAGTTGTATGTTGCATGTCTGTGGATAAGAATGTATTAATGTCAGTGTCTTACAGCCAATGGAGTAAATTCTGAAAATGGGAGGACTTTCTTGGTCAACTGTTAAACTCTGTTTAACTGTTATGGCTCATTCCAGTGATAACCAAAGTGAAGAATCAATGGTACCACATTTAGAAGACTAATTTTTCGTGGCTCTGGAAACATAGTTTTCACTCTTGTTATAAAAATAATACACCACTATTTATAATACTTATCCCCAAAGGGTAGCTAATAATATAGAAAGCAGGACTCACTACATTTTTTCCCCACTGGGAGTTTTAGGAACTTTTTTTTTTTTTTTGGTCTACTTGTTTCTTAATCAAAATCCTGGGTATGGAGTTTTTGGTAAAACTTAAAATGCTACTTAATTCTTATTGTGTATTTGCTTTGCCAGTCTATTCATGGAAGTTCTCTTTCATGTCTCAGATGCTGGGAGCTTAGTGCTGGAGACATCAAGTGGATTTACCAAGCCCCAATATTAGCTGCTATCGGGGTAAGTTTAAAAGCCTGTATAGTTTTAAAAAAAGAAAAACAAGATGCATAATTAAACTGGTGCTAAAATCCAGAGAAATTTGTTGGTCACTTTGTTTATAAAAGTTTAGGAAACCTCACATTATATAATAGCTGTTGAGAAAGTCTGGGTTGGGAATCCTTATTCCTTATTCCTGGATCCTTATTCCTGGCTGACCCTGAGATCCATGAAGATCCATGAAGAAAGCTCCCTTTAATCTGCTAGCACATAGGAAAAATTCTGGGACTTCAAAATATCTATGAACTTTTGCAGGTTCAAGCAGTTGGGAGGTCCTTAAACTCTTCCCTTTCTTCAGCCATTATTTCATAATGTTCTGATCACCTGGTAATAGGTCAGGAGGAAAGGTCAAGAGGAAATAGCAAGAGAACAGGAATTATCGAGAGGGAAATATGGGAGTATGATTTATTATAAAGCATTGCCTAAAGTTTTATTTGACATACTTTCCAAAAGGAGTTAGAGAATGCCACACTGATGTGTAGCCTCTAATAGATACTAAGGAAAAGACAAAAGCTGGCAATGATATTGCATGGGACCTTATCTGCCTGTAATATTTCAAGTGTATATTACAGTTGATTTTTATCTGAAGATTTGTCATTTGTCTACAGATTTTGTGTGTGTCAGTTGCTCAGTTGTGTCCGACTCTTCGTGACCCTATGGACTGTAGCCCGCCAGGCTCCTCTGTCCATGGGGATTCTCGAGGCAAGAATACTAGAGTGGGTTGCCATGCCCTCCTTCAGGAGATCTTCCCAACCCAGGGATTAAACCTGCATCTCTTACATCTCTTGCATTGACAGGCAGGTTCTTTACTCACTAAGCCACCTTACTCACATCACCAATGTGGATGAGAAGTTTATATGCTGAGTTTTCTAGATTGCAATGTGAAACAGTTAAGTTAGGTGATTATGACTGAGGGAGTTAAAAGTCATTCAGTCGTATTCGACTCTGTGACTCCCATGAACTGTAGCCCACCAGGCTCCTCCGTCCATGGGATTTTACAGGTGAGAATGTTGCAGAAACCAGTAATCAAGAAACCAAGCACCACACTCAGAGAGTTGGAGAACTCATGTTTATTATGCCAGCGGGCCCTACAGAGTTAACACTGTAAGCTCTGAGCCCCGAACAAAGGGGTTACAGAGTTTTTATGGACAGACCATAATGGGCAACATTAGCTGTTAATAGGCTGATTTAAACTAAGGGGTTTTGTGCCCATGGGAACAGCAGTCAAGATGGGGAGGGGAATGCCTGACCTTTACACGGACAGGCATGATTAAGCAGATTTACAGGGGCTGGGCAGTTGCAAACAGCAGGACAAGGGTGCGTGAGATAAGCTCCAGTTCCTAGTATTGTAAGTTCCCACTTTCTGAGACTATGTGACCTATGTGATCCAGACTTTGCAAGGAGCAAGCTGAGTTACAGAGGCAGAATGAGCAGGAGGTTATGTAAAATTTTAACTTTTCCTCTTCAAGAATACTGGAGTGGGTTGCCATTCCCTTCTCTAGGGGATCTTCCTGACTAGGGATCGAACCTGTGTCTCCTGCATTGGCAGGTGGATTCTCTACCACTAGCGCCACCTGGGAAGCCCCTAGGTGATTACAGAGATTCTGAAAGATTCACCGTTGGTGAAAGGGAACCAGAAATGATGGTACAGTCAATAAATTTTGAAGTAGACTTAAGTGGAATGTCATTTTCATCTTCTAGAACTAAAATTATACAAATCAAAAATTCTGAAATCTTTTTTCCATATTAGAACATCCATTTAATTTCAAAAATCAGATTTTTTTTCTATTCACTTGAAGCTACCTTCTTGTTTCTTTATTACAATTCAGGGTTATCTCAATTCCTTTTAAGGTTTCCTCATTTTATGGTAGAAACAGCCTGTATGGGAAGAGATGCTCCTAGAGCCCAGGTCTCAGCTCCTGGAGTGCAGTTCGCCTTCCTCTGAGCTCTTCTGAAGCCTGAAAGATGATGCTAATAATAACAACTTACATAGCCAAGTGCTTACCACCACTGGGCACTGTTTTATACACTTTATTTACATTGATCACATTGATTTACATTGATCTAATCCTACCAATAACTCTAAATGAGGCAACTGCCCAAGGTCACTCAGCTAGTAAGTGGTGGAGCTTGGATTTGAACATCAGGGCCAGCGTCCCTACCTAGTGAGCTCCGTACACTTGTGATAAAAGCCGGCATTCTTGATAGTTCAGAGGAGACCCTGTCATTCATGCCCACTAATGTGGGCCTTTATGCCTTTATGTGCTCTGCCTTTGCCTCGTTTCCCTTTCAGTTCCTTGAACTTTTCCATGTCTGCCCCTCTCAGGACTGTTCTTCATTTTGCACTATACTCCCGGAAGGCTGGGAGGTGCTGCCTCCTACTCCTCACTTTAAATGTCACCTCTCCATTGTGGCCTCCCTTATGCTCTCCATCTAAATTAGTTCACCTGTTACAACCCGAGGGCTTACCTGGTGGCTCAGTGGTAAAGAATCTGCCTACAGTGTAGGAGACCTGGGTTCAATCCCTGGGTCGGGAAGATCCTCTGGAGGAGGGCATGGCAACCCACTGGAGTACTCTTGCCTGGAGAATCCCATGGACAGAGGAGCCTGGCAGGCTGCAGTCCATAGCGTTGCACAGAGTTGGACGTGACTGAAGCGATTTAGCAGCAGCAGTATTATATCTCCCAGAGCCTGGTGAGGTTTTTTCCTCTTCAAGATCATCATCTAGTATAATGCTTTGGCTTATTTGTTGAATGCCTTTCTTGCCCACTAAACTGCAAGGTTTATGTGAATAAGAACCATATTTTTCTCTATGTCTATATTCTAATGTCCAGCAATTTGCCTGAAATGGAGTGGCCACTCCATAAACACTTGCTGAAAAAATAGAACTTGTGCACAAAGTGAATAATCTGCAGAAACAGTAAGAAGTAAGAAGTGAAATAAGAGCACAAAGCCAGTATAATTGCAGAACTTTTGAGTTCATTTCACACAATCTTATTATTTTCTTGAAAAGGAAACTAAAGTCCACACACATAAAGGTCACACAGCCAGTGTGACAAAACAAAGACTATAACCTGCATTTTTGGACCATATTTTTTTCACTTACATTTCCAAAGCATGTAAAAATTTTTTTCTCAAAATTATGGGGAAATAATCTTTTTATTTTTATGACTGCATTTATAGTTTTTATATGTTAAATTCAGGATAAAATTTTGTTTTTTAGTCTTGCATTGCACATAGTATGAATGAGAATTCGTAATTTCTGACTTGAAGTCATACCAAGAGAATTGAATTTTAGAGATAATTACAGACGAGTACAAGTTTGGAAGAAACCACCCACTTGATTTTGGACTCATGAAATCTAAAACTGATGTTATTCAGTCGCTCAGCTGTGTCCAGCTCTTTGTGACCCCATGGACTGCAGCATGCCAAGCTTCCCTGTCCTTCACCATCTCCCAGAGTTTGCTCAAACTCTTGTCCATTGAGTTGGTGATGCCATCCAACCATCTCATCCTTTGTCATCCCCTTCTCCTCCTGCCTTCAATCTTTCCCAGAATCAGGGTCTTTTCTAATGAGTCGGCTCTTCACATCAGGTGGCCAAAGTGGAGCTTCAGCTTTAGCACCAGTTCTTCCAAAGAATATTCAGGACTTATTTCCTTTAGGATTGACTGGTTTGATCTCCTTGCAGTCCAAGGGATGCTCAAGAGTCTTCTCCAACACCGCAGTTCAAAAGCATCAGTGCTTTTGCGCTCAGCCTTCTTTATGGTCCAACTCTCACGTTTGTACATGCCTACTGGAAAAACCATAGTTTGACTAGATGGACCTTTGTTGGCAAAGTAATGTCTCTGCTTTTTAATATGCTGTCTAGGTTTGTCATAGCTTTTCTTCCAAGGATGAAGGTTCTAAAACTGTAGCACTGTGGTTTTCTGTGTTTTGTTCATATGTGGTAATTATGTTTGAAAGTAGTAATTTTCATTCTGAAAATAAATGTCTTAACCATAACTAATTATTCACCTGCAGCATCTTGATGTTGACTCAAAGACAATTTAAAATTTTTTCTATATAGCATTAAAATATGAGAGGAATATTTCCTAATCAACAGCAGGACTTGGAGCATTGTCTTGGCTCCCGGCCTCCCAGAGCAGTCTTAGAAGGAACAGGATGCTTGGCTTGCAGGGCAGGAGAAGCCGCAGGTGGGGCAGCACCATCTAGAAGTGGTCAAGGTGAAGTTGGCAGATGTGATAAATCCTGACCCAGCAGGGCACTGCCCCCCGAGACACGAGGACCTACATTGTCACTGGTGTCAACCAGGAGAGAGTCTGTAATAGCTGAAAGGAAATAAAACCACAGACAAATACAAATTGCAAACTGAGCAGAATTGCTCTTGAGCATTTACAAGTTGGTGTTGAAGATGCCAGTCATATGGGGTGGAGAGAGATTTGGTCCTCACAGCAATCATATCTTGAAGTTATAGGTTAGGGAAAAGGAAAACAGAAACTCTTTGCTATTTGTCTTTACTTGTTTCCTTCATCCTGTGTTAGTTGACTGCATCCCTTCATCCTCATATTCATCATCCTCTAATATGTGATCAAATGGTCTTTTGAGTCCTTGCTCAATTTCATTTTAACAAAAAGTCTTTTCTTTTGCTCCTTGACAGAGTTAAATGTCTTCAGTTCAGTTCAGTTCAGTCGCTCAGTTGTGTCTGACTCTTTGTGACTCCATGAAGCACAGCTTGCCAGGCCTCCATGACCATCAGCAACTCCCAGAGTTTACCCAAACTCATGTCCATCAAGTTGGTGATGCCATCCAGCCATCTCATCCTCTGTCATCCCCTTCTCCTCCTGCCTCCAATCCCTCCCAGCATCAGGGACTTTTCCAATGAGTCAATTCTTCACATGAGGTGGCCAAAGTATTGGAGTTTCAGCTTCAGCATCAGTCCTTCCAATGAACACCCAGGACTGATCTCTTTTAAGATGGACTGGTTGGATCTACTTTCTATTTATTTGATAAATGAATATTTTAGGGTCTTTTTTGCTTCAGGGTTTATTGCAAAACCTTTTCTTCCTTAACCTACAAACAGCTTTGAGACTGGGATTTTCATTATTCTTAGTTTGAGTCCAAGAGCAGTTATGTAACTATTAATACCTTAGGTTTATACATTTATAATAGATAGAAAAGGCCAGTTTTCATTCCAATCCCAAGAAAGGCAATGCCAAAGAATGCTCCAACTACCGCACAATTGCACTTATCTCACATGCTATTAAAGTAATGCTCAAAATTCTCCAAGCCAGGCTTCAGCAGTATGTGAACTGTGAACTTCCAGATGTTCAAGCTGGTATTAGAAAAGGCAGAGGAACCAGAGATCAAATTGCCAACATCCGCTGGATCATGGAAAAAGCAAAAGAGTTCCAGAAAAACATCTATCTCTGCTTTATTGACTATGCCAAAGCCTTTGACTGTGTGGATCACAATAAATTGTGGAAAATTCTGAAAGAGATTGTAATACCAGACCACCTAACCTGCCTCTTGAGAAACCTATGTGCAGGTCAGGAAGCAACAGTTAGGACTGGACATGGAACAACAGACTGGTTCCAAATAGGAAAAGGAGTGTATCAAAGCTGTATATTGTCACCCTGCTTATTTAACTTCTATGCAGAGTACATCATGAGAAACACTGGGCTGGAAGAAGCACAAGATGGAATCAAGATTGCCAGAAGAAATATCAATAACCTCATATATGCAGATGACACCACCGTTATGGCAGAATGTGAAGAGGAACTAAAAAGCCTCTTGATGAAAGTGAAAGTGGAGAGTGAAAAAGTTGGCTTAAAGCTCAACATTCAGAAAACGAAGATCATGGCATCTGGTCCCATCATTTCATGGGAAATAGATGGGGAAACAGTATAAACAGTATCAGACTTTATTTTTTTTGGCTCCAAAATCACTGCAGATGGTGACTGCAGTCATGAAGTTAAAAGACGCTTACTCCTTGGAAGAAAAGTTATGATCAACCTAGATAGCATGTTGAAAAGCAGAGACATTACTTTGCCAACAAAGGTCTGTCTGGTCAAGGCTATGGTTTACCAGTGGTCATGTATGGATGTGAGAGTTGGACTGTAAAGAAAGCTGAGCACCGAAGAATTGATGCTTTTGACCTGTGGTGTTGGAGAAGACTCTTGAGAATCCCTTGGACTGCAAGGAGATCCAACCAGTCCATTCTGAAGGAGATCAGCCCTGGGTTTTCTTTGGAAGGAATGATGCTAAAGCTGAAAGTCCAGTACTTTGGCCACCTCATGCGAAGAGTTGACTCATTGGAAAAGACACTGATGCTGGGAGGGATTGGGGGCAGGAGGAGAGATGGCTGCATGGCATCACCAACTTGATGGACACGAGTCTGAGTGAACTCTGGGAGTTGGTGATGGACAGAGAGGCCTGGCGTGCTGCGATTCATGGGGTCACAAAGAGTCGGACACGACTTAGCTACTGAACTAACTATACATTTATAAGTGCTGACCGCTGCTGCTGCTGCTAAGTCGCTTCAGTCGTGTCCAACTCTGTGCGACCCCATAGATGGCAGCCCACCAGGCTCCCCCTCCCTGGGATTCTCCAGGCAAGAACACTGGAGTGGGTTTCCATTTCCCTCTCCAATGCACCAAAGTGAAAAGTGAAAGTGAAACCGCTCAGTCATGTCTGACTCTTAGTGACCCCATGGACTGGAGCCTACCAGGCTCCTCCATCCATGGGATTTTCCAGGCAAGAGTACTCAAATTCAGGCAATACATTATAGTTACAGAGCCCACAGTTTTCTCTCTTCGTGGTAATTGAATTTAAGCTCAGCTAGTGTTTACCAGATTGAGAGCACATACCCTTGTACATAGAGGACTGATTAAGTAGTACATGTAATATTATTAAGTAATGTGAAGTCATATATTGAGAATGTGGAAAATTCTGAAAGAGATGGGAATACCAGACCACCTAACCTGCCTCTTGAGAAATCTGTATGCAGGTCGGGAAGCAACAGTTAGGACTGGACATGGAACAACAGACTGGTTCCAAATAGGAAAAGGAGTACGTCAAGGCTGTATATTGTCACCCTGCTTATTTAACTGCTATGCAGAGTACATCATGAGAAACGCTGGATTGGAAGAAACACAAACTGGAATCAAGATTGCCTGGAGAAATCTCAATAACCTCAGATATGCAGATGACACCACCCTTATGGCAAAAAGTGAAGGGGAGCTAAAAAGCCTCTTGATGAATGTGAAAGAGGAGAGTGAAAAAGTTGGCTTAAAGCTCAGCATTCAGAAAACGAAGATCATGGCATCTGGTCCCATCACTTCATGGGAAATAGATGGGGAAACATTAGAAACAGTGTCAAACTTTATTTTTTTTGGCTCCAAAATCACTGCAACTGGTGACTGCAGCCATGAAATTAAGATGCTTACTCCTTGGAAGAAAAGTTGTGACCAACCTAGATAGTATATTCAAAAGCGGAGACATTACTTTGCCAACTAAGGTCCGTCTAGTCAAGGCTATGGTTTTTCCATTGGTCATGTATGGATGTGAGAGTTGGACTGTGAAGAAGGCTGAGCGCCGAAGAATTGATGCTTTTGACCTGTGGTGTTGGAGAAGACTCTTGAGAGTCCCTTGGACTGCAAGAAGATCCAACCAGTCCATTCTGAAGGAGATCAACCCTGGGATTTCTTTGGAAGGAATGATGCTAAAGCTGAAGTCCAGTACTTTGGCCACCTCATGCAAAGAGTTGACTCATTGGAAAAGACTCTGATGCTGGGAGGGATTGGTGGCAGGAGGAGAAGGGGACAACAGAGGATGAGATGGCTGGATGACATCACGGACTGGATGGACGTTAGTCTGAGTGAACTCTGGGAGTTGGTGATGGACAGAGAGGCCTGGCGTGCTGCGATTCATGGGGTCGCAAAGAGTCGGACACGACTGAGCGACTGAACTGAACTGAACCCTTGTACATAGAGGACTGATTTAGTAGTACATGCAATATCATTAAGTAATGTGGAGTCATATATTGAGAATATTGGTCCTTCTCCAACTCTTCTGAACATATTTCAGAGACAGTCTCATTTTGGTACTGGTCTTTAATACTCTTCTATTATGTGTGATATCTTCCTTTGGGGGATGGAGGTGGGGGACAGACAACCCAGTCTGCATAAAATTTCATGTGACTTGTTTCCATTGTATTTATTTTTATAGTTGCCACTTGCTTATAGCAGCTTCTACTGAATTTCCATTTAT
This sequence comes from Oryx dammah, assembly GCF_014754425.2. NCBI lineage: Eukaryota > Metazoa > Chordata > Mammalia > Artiodactyla > Bovidae > Oryx > Oryx dammah. The sequence continues at coordinate 39,055,695 of NW_024070211.1, read as the reverse complement.
GGTAATGATATAAAATTTAAAAGTTTAAACTTTAATAAAAGTAGATTGAAGAAGGGTATCAAGTAAATAATAATGGATGAATAATATTGATATAGCAAAATTATCGTGGTGGCACTCTAAGCCACTTGGAAAATGCTGAAATAGACAAATTCCCTTGACAATTAAATTTGAAGTGGCTGCAAAAGACCTGACACGTGTAACCAGTAGTTGTGGAAGACTAGCTATGTTTCATGTGATCAGGAGTTTTAAAAATATAAAAGGATGGGTCATGTGTTCTGTGGCTGGCTGGATGGGTGCATTTGTGGAAAATGTAGGAGAGTAGACTGAAAGTGGAGAGGGGTTGATTCGTGATTGGCCTTGTATTCTGTGCTAAAAGGACAGTGGAATTTTTCTTAAAATTGTGATGAGACTTTGGAAGATTTTAAGCAGGTTAGTGATCAGATTAGATTTGGGCTTTGACATAACGGGGATGGTGTCTAGGCTCAGGATGCTCCTAACCCAAGCAACCTCAGTATTCTTCCCACGTTCACTCATCATATGCTTTAGTCCTTCACCTCCAGGGCTGGAGAGAGTAAGGGGGGTGGGGAGAGCAGAAGTGCACATCAGTTGAGCTGCCTCCCCTGGAAGGAAAGATCAAGAACAGGGGTTAAATGAACTAGTCTGGAGGTATGGACATCTGTTTAAGAGAGCTATTAGCTATTCACTTTTAAGTACATAATTCTATCCGATTAACTCTCACATCAAGTACGATATTTTGAAGGTCCTTAGATTTCTCTATGAGAGGTCATTTTCTTCATGTAGGTTTCCAAAGAAAGATACAAGCATTAAAGAATTATGTTAAAATTGGAACAGTCATGAACAGTGTTAAACTAAGGTGGGCAGCAAAGGGGCATCAGTGCTTCAGTAGCTGGTGACCATGAGCAGGGTGACAGCAATCCAAGGCTTTTTCTTCTTCTGATAGGAGTCAGTCCCATCTCTTCCATTCACATAAAACCATTCCTTTGGAGGCATCACAAACTCTCAAAATATTTTTCTGTACAGTGTTTTGCTTCATCTTAGCAGAACCAAAATGTAAATCCAATAAGAACTATTTATTTTTAAGGAACCAAGCAAAGGTAAGTGTCATTGATAAAAATTATTACTGATTTAGTTAGTATTTAATAATACATCTTTTGTACCTGGGAGCTTCCCAGGTGGCTCAGTGGTAAAGAATCTGCCTGCCAATGCTGGAGACACAGGAAATGCAGGTTCAGTTTCTGGGTCTGAAAGATCCCCTCGAGTAGGAAATGGCAAACCGCAACAGTATTCTTGCCTGGAAAATCCCATGGACAGAGGAATCTGTGGACTATAGTCCATGGAATTGCAGAGTCAGATATGACTGAGCATACATGCCATACAACTTTTATACTCATATGGTATAAATTTATTTGAGTTACTTTTCTTATGGTATGTACATCTAAGTTATGTGGGAGGGGTGAAATAGAAAATCCAAAATTGAGTCTTAAAGCAATCCAAAACTTTTATTAAAGAGATTGAAATGCGAAATCAGGGCCAGTCACTTGCTGAGATACTAGAATTTATGTACTTGTTTTTTTACAGGCAGTAGTTTATTTCCTGGTAACACCCCCCAAATAATCCATAAAATAAAAAAATGTACACGTTGGAAAGCATTTTGGGGATCTCTTGCCTGATAATAATCTGTCAACACTATTTCAGAGATTTTGATCTTTAATCCTACAGAAAATTGCTAACTGTGAGAGCATATAGTTTGGTTTATACATGTTGATGGATTTTAGGAAATTACAGGGCAACAATTCCTTCCTTCCTTCCCCCTCTCTCTCTCCTCTCCCCTCCCCCTTTTCTTTCTGTTATTGGTATATTTGCCTGTTTTTAGATGTCTGTCATGGATTACAGCACCATTGTGTACCCAAGCTAAGGACTAATCTCTGGCCAACAAGGAGTTTGTGATGTTTGTCATGGGCTTGCTCATCCTATGAGTAATGATCTAATTTGAGTGAGTAAGTAGTGGCCCTTGAAGAGACTGTATGCTATTTAGAGTGCATTAAATGGAGAGCCTCCAGACTTTCATTTTTTTCTTATACATATTTTGTTCATGTACCTGTCAAAAGATATTTCGGGGAATTCCAGAAAATGGAATAAGATGGTACTTTTACTAATTCCTTTAAGAAAAATTTTACAGTGATGAGTTAAAAAAAAATAATACCCAGTGCACTTTATGAAATATAAAAAGAAGGGGACAAGCAGAGTACAAGCACCTCAGCTGCTGTTGAGTCAGTGATTCATTTCCGCCCAGTGGTTATTAAAGAAAACTCAGTGATGAAGCACAAGAGGGGAGGATGAGAGGAATGACTGATAAGAAAGGAATTTAAAGTAAAATGAATGAAATTTAATTTCTAATCTTTGATGGAATTGCAAATACAAAATTGTGTTTTTTTTCCCCCTAGAGGAAAATCTCTGCTCCATAATCCCTTTCTTCTTCGAAATAAGTCAAATATAGAACTTCAAGTGAAATTAAAGCTCAAGCATTTACCCATAAGTTACAAATTGAATTCCAGCTGATAAGAATTAAATTAAATATTTTATCATCATGCCTGTTATAAAGATAATCAAATGATAATAATTGATAAAGATTAAGGAATTTATTATCTATCATTAAATGTTCAATATTTGGAACTGACGTACATATAAACAAAGCAGACACATTTCCTATATTCATGATACTGAAAAAGAAATCAATATATGGGGTGAGATGTGATGTGTTCAGAGGATCTCTGAGGACAGCTAATACATAGCATCCCTCTTTGCTGCTCAGATTCCAAACAAGTCGAGATATAAAACAAAGGAGGAGAGAGAGAACCAAAGCAAAATCCTTAGAGCTGCTGGAGTCTGGGGTGATCTTCCATCTGTCGGTGCAGTGGGCCTGTTGCAGAAACCCGTAATTAGGCAGTATCTGCCCACTCAAGCGCAGGATGTTCAGATGCTGAGATGCTGCAGAGCAAGTCTGCTCACTGCAAGCTGCCAAAGTAAAGAAGGATGAGTTGAATTAAACAGATTTAGTATTCTTCCTGCATTCACTCATCAAATACTTTAGTCCATCTTCTCCAGGGATGGAGACAGTAAGATAGAGTGGGGAGAACAGAAGTGCACATCATTTGAGCTATCTTCCCTGGAAGAAAAGATCAGGAATGCGGAGAAAGAGAACCCTCCCCATTACGTATCCAAAGGCACCAACGAAAATTTTAAGTGTAAATAGATAGCTTTACAGATTCTTTAGCTCAGACAGTGAAGAATCTCCCTTAAATGCAGGAGACCCGGGTTTGATCCCTGGGTCAGGAAGCTCCCCTGGAGAAGGAAATGACAGCCCACTCCAGTAATCTTGCCTGGAGAACCCCATGGACAGTGGAGTCTGGCGGGCTACAGTCCATGGGGTTACAAAGAGTTGGACAGGACTGAGAGACTAACAGTTTCAGTTTCAGATATCTTTAAAGATATTTTAAAACAGTGGACTTTCTTATACATAAATTTTGACTTCTTTCTCTACTGAAATCTTTTGTGATAGACATTTAGAGGTGAAAATTCTACGCTGAAGTGGATGTGCTAATTTACCTCAATATAAGTAGGGTTTAGAGTGCACATTTCATTCACTCATTTAACAAATCTTGTTTAAGACCAAGAACACTGCAGATGCTGTGTGAGCAATGGGGATGAGATGGTGGGAAAACAGACACCAGTTTCTCCTTAAACTTAACCACAGTGGGTTAATGCATGCAAGTGAGTCATGTCTGACTCTTTGTGACCCCATGGACTGTAGCCCGCCAGACTCCTCTGTCTATGGAATTTTCTAGGCAAGAGTTCTGGAGTGGGTTGCTATTTCTTTCTCCTGGGGATCTTCCCGAGCCAGAGACTAAACCTGCCTTGCCTGTGTCTCCTGCACTGGCAGGCAGATTCTTTACCACTGCACTACCTGAGAAGCCCATGGGGGGTGAGATAAGATTTAAATGTGACAAGTGCTAGGGTGGGACTGGGGTGTCAGGAATAGCTTTTGAGAAAAAGTGACATTCAGGCTAAAGCCTGAGAATGAGCTGTCCTAGTATGGATGGGAGAGCAGAGGGAGTGGGGAGAATGATTCTGGCAAAGGTGATTCTAGGAGCAGTCTTTGAGATGGCCTAAGGGGCCACAGGTTTCATGGCTGAAATTTTGAATTTGAAATTTATCTGTGCTTCACTTTGAATAAATCTTTAAAAACATAATTGAGAGAGAATCTAATGTTTATATTTGCATTATTTTAAAGCCACATTTCCATAAAATGTATTCTGTGTGCTACTGGCTTATTCTGTGTGTTACAGGACTTCCGTGGTGGCTCAGTCGATAAAGAGTCTGTCTGCAATGCAGGAGACCTAGGTTCAATCCCAGGGTCGGGAAGATCCCCTGGAGAAGGACATAGCAACCCACTTCAGTATTCTTGCCTGGGAATCCCTCCAAGGAATGCTTTTGTTGAATTCCTTGGAGTTTTCTTTTGGGCTTCCCTGAGAGCTCAGTTGCTTTTGAACTGTGGTGTTGGAGAAGACTCTTGAGAGTCCCGTGGACTGCAAGGAGATCCAACCAGTCCATCCTGAAGGAGACCAGTCCTGGGTGTTCATTGGAAGGACTGATGCTGAAGCTGAAACTCCAATACTTTGGCCACCTCATGTGAAGAGTTGACTCATTGGAAAAGACCCTGATGCTGGGATGGATTAGGGGCAGGAGGAGAAGGGGACGACAGAGGATGAGATGGCTGGATGGCATCACCAACTCGATGGACATGAGTTTGGGTAAACTCTGGGAGTTGGTGATGGACAGGGAGGCCTGGTGTGCTGTGATTCATGGGGTCACAGAGTCAGACACAACTGAGAGACTGAACTGAACTGAGAGCTCAGTTGGTAAAGGATCCACCTGCAATGCAGAAGACCCCAGTTCGATTCCTGGGTAGGGAAGATCTGATGGAGAATGGATAGGTTACCCACTCCAGTATTCTGGCCTGGAGAAGTCCATGGACTATAGTCCACAGGTGGCAGAGTCAGACACGAATGAGCCACTTTCACTTTCTTTCACTGACTTATTAATGACATTAAGCAAAATTTTCCCTTCAAGAAGGTTACTTGAGATATGCAAGGATCCTCTAAGTGATTTCTCTCTCTCTAATGATATTTCTTTATTTAAAAGAAATTTTAAAATCTCCCCAGAATGTGAGTTGTTATTTTTCATTCCATTTCCCAATATATAGTGTCATTTTCCTTCTGTAAGCTCAAATCTTTCTCTAGAGCAGGATTTTTTTCTTTTTATGTCTTTATTGATTTGTTCTATTTATCATTTTCTTCAGAAAGAGAAATAATCTTTCAATCTTGTGCCCTCCATGTAGACATCTATCCCTCATCACAAAAGTCTTTATTCTTCATTCCTCCATTTGGAGAGATTCTTCAAGTGTCTTCTAAATTGCAAAATCCATTTTCCTTCTTTGTTAGACCTAATGTTTGTGTTTCTAATATTGATTTTAAAACCTGGTTATAGCAAAGGAGAAAAGGAAAGATATACCCATTTGAATGCAGAGTTCCAAAGAATAGCAAGGAGAGATAAGAAAGCCTTCCTCAGTGATCAATGCAAAGAAATAGAGGAGAACAATAGAATGGGAAAGACTAGAGATCTCTTTAAGAAACTTAGAGATACCACTGGAAGATTTCATGCAAAGATGGGCTCAATAAAGGACAGAAATGGTATGGACCTAACAGAAGCAGAAGATACTAAGAAGAGGTGGCAAGAATACACAGAAGAACTGTACAAAAAAGATCTTCACGACCCGAATAATCACGATGGTGTGATCACTCATCTAGAGCCAGACATCCTGGAATGTGAAGTCAAGTGGGCCTTAGAAAGCATCACTACGAACAAAGCTAGTGGAGGTGATGGAATTCCAGTTGAGCTGTTTCAAATCCTGAAAGATGATGCCGTGAAAGTGCTGCACTCAATATGCCAGCAAATTTGGAAAACTCAGCAGTGGCCACAGGACTGGAAAAGGTCAGTTTTCATTCCAATCCCAAAGAAAGAAAATGCCAAAGAATGCTCAAACTACCACACAATTGCCCTCATCTCACACACTAGTAAAGTAATGCTCAAAATTCTCCAAGCCAGGCTTTAGCAATATGTGAACTATGAACTTCCAGATGTTCAAGCTGGTTTTAGAAAAGGCAGAGGAACCAGAGATCAAATTGCCAATATCCGCTGGATCATGGAAAATGCAAGAGAGTTCCAGAAAAACATCTATTTCTGCTTTATTGACTATGCCAAAGCCTTTGACTGTGTGGATCACAATAAACTGTGGAAAATTCTGAGAGAGATGGGAATACCAGACCACCTGACCTGCCTCTTAAGAAACCTGTATGCAGGTCAGGAAGCAACAGTTAGAACTGGACATAGAACAACAGACTGGTTCCAAATAGGAAAAGGAGTGTATCAAAGCTGTATATTGTCACCCTGCTTATTTATTTAGTGGATACACCAGGCTGTTTGTCCACAAACATTATTTCATTAAACCTGTAACACTGTAAAAAAAAATGCAGCAAACGCCCAAAAAGTTGATTAAAGAAGACACCCACCAATCAGTCCATCAATTTGGTAGCTAAAATAGCAATCAAATGGATTATGGAAAGAATTAAGAAAAACTAAGATTAAGAGAACTTCCTACCTTAAAAGACAGGTAAACAAAATGCACACTTGCACGCACACATGCACATACACTCACTTAACAGTTGAATGAAATTAAAAAAAATTATAAATAATTTGAGAAATTATCATATATAAGTTGGAGAAGGAAATGGCAACCCACTTCAGTACTCTTGCCTGGAAAATTCCATGGACAGAGGAGCCTAGTAGGCTGCAGTTCATGGGGTTGCGAAGAGTCGGACACGACTGAGCGACTTCACTTTCTCTTTTCACTTTCATGCACTGGAGAAGGAAATGGCAACCCACTCCAGTGTTCTTGCCTGGAGAATCCCCAGGAAAGCAGAGCCTGGTGGGCTGCCATCTATGGGGTCACACAGAGTCGAACACGACTGAAGCAACTTAGCAGCAGCAGCAGGATATATAAGTAATATATGCAGAATGCATCGTGAGAAATGCTGGGTTGGATGAAACACAAGCTGGAATCAAGATTGCTGGGAGAAATATCAATAACATCAGATATGCAGATGACACCACCCTTATGGCAGAAAGTGAAGAAGAACTAAAGAGCCTCTTGATGAAAGTGAAAGAGGAGAGTGAAAAAGCTGACTTAAAGCTCAACATTCAGAAAACAAAGATCATGCCATAACTTCATGGGAAATAGATGGGGAAACAGTAGAAACTGTCAGACTTTATTTTTTTGGGCTCCAAAATCACTGCAGATGGTGATTGCAGCCATGGAATTAAAAGATGCTTACTCCTTAGAAGAAAAGTTATGACCAACCTAGACAGTATATTCAAAAACAGAGACATTACTTTGCCAACAAAGGTCTATCTAGTCAAGGCTATGGTTTTTCCAATGGTCATGTATGGATATGAGAGTTGGACTATAAAGAAAGCTGAATGCAGAAGAATTGATGCTTTTGAACTGTGGTGTTGGAGAAGACTCCTGAGAGTCCCTTGGACTGCAAGGAGATCCAACCAGTCCATCCTAAAGCAGATCAGCCCTGGGTGTTCATTGGAAGGACTGATGTTGAAGCTGAAACTCCAGTACTTGGGCCACCTGATGGGAAGAGCTGACTCATGTGAAAAGACCCTGATGCTGGGAAAGATTGAGGGCAGGAGGAAAAGGGGATGACAGAGGATGAGATGGTTAGATGGCATCACCGACTCAGTGGACATGAGTTTGGGTAAACTGGGAGTTGGTGATGGACAGGGAGGCCTGGCCTGCTTCATTCCATGAGGTTGCAAAGAGTTGGACACGACTGAGTGACTGAACTGAATTGATGAGTTAGAATCTTTCCAAACTTCTCTTAATTCATTCTACTCTTTAAAAAATTTCTTTATCTCAGTCCACTATTAACTCTCTTTTATGGGCATTTGGTGCGGTGGTTGAGTCCATTCTATACATCTGGGCTGCATGGGTTTCATTAGGGATCTGTAACTTGCGGGCTGTGTGACCATACCTAATTTGTGTAAGCTGTGACTCAGATTCCTCACCTGCAAAAGGGGGAGAATAATGTGCCTGTTTCATAGAGCTGTTGTGAAGACTGTCAATTCACCTGAAATACTTAGAATTGTACATAGTCAATAACTCAGTTTTTGATTAACCTATAGTCTATACTTTCCTAGATTATTTATAACAATTTTTTTGAATTTCATTCAGCTGTTATGTGAGTGTATGTGCATGTGTGCGTGCATGTGTGTATTTTGTTTACCTGCTTTTTAAGGCAGCAAGTCCGCTTAATCTTCAGTCCAGTTCAGTTCAGTCGCTCAGTCGTGTCCGACTCTTTGCGACCCCATGAATCGCAGCACGTCAGGCCTCCCTGTCCATCACCATCTCCCGGAGTTCACTCAGACTCACGTCCATCGAGTCAGTGATGCCATCCAGCCATCTCATCCTCTGGCGTCCCCTTCTCCTCCTGCCCCCAATCTCTCCCAGCATCAGAGTCTTTTCCAATGAGTCAACTCTTCACATGAGGTGGCCAAAGTACTGGAGTTTCAGCATCATTCTCTCCAAAGAAATCCCAGGGCTGATCTTCTTCAGAATGGACTGGTTGGATCTCCTTGCAGTCCAAGGGACTCTCAAGAGTCTTCTCCAACATCACAGCTCAAAAGCATCAATTCTTCCACACTCAGCTTTCTTCACAGACCGACTCTCACATCCATACATGACCACAGGAAAAACCATAGCCTTGACTAGACAGACCTTTGTTGGCAAAATAATGTCTCTGCTTTTGAATATACTATCTAGGTTGGTCATAACTTTTCTTCCAAGGAGTAAGCATCTTTTAATTTCATGGCTGCAATCACCATTTGCAGTGATTTTGGAGCCCCCCAAAATAAAGTCCGACACTGTTTCCACTGTTTCCCCATCTATTTCCCATGAAGTGATGGGACCAGATTTCATGATCTTTGTTTTCTGAATGTTGAGCTTTAAGGCAACTTTTTCACTCTCCTCTCTCACTTTCATTAAGAGGCTTTTTAGTTCCTCTTCACTTTCTGCCATAAGGGTGGTGTCATCTGCATATCTGAGGTTATTGATATTCTGGCAATCTTGATTCCATCTTGTGCTTCTTCCAGCCCAGTGTTTCTCATGATGTACTCTGCATAGAAGTTAAATAAGCAGGGTGAAAATATACAGCCTTGACGTACTTTTCTTAATTCTTTCATAATCTACTTGATTGTCATTTTAGCTATCAAGTTGATGGACTGATTGGTGGGTGTCTTCTTTAATCAAATTTTGGGATATTGCTGCATTTTTTTAACACTGTTACAAGGTTTAATGAATAATGTTTGTGGATAAAGAGCCTGGTATCCACTAAATAAATATTAGTTCCCTTTCAGTTCAGTACTGTTCAGTTCAGTCACTCAGTCATGTCTGACTCTTTGCGACCTCATGTACTGCAGCATGCCAGGCCTCCCTTTCCATCACCAACTCCCAGAGTTTACCCAAACTCATGTCCACTGAGTCGGTGATGCCATCCAACCATCTCATCCTCTGTCATCCCCTTTTTCTCCTGCCCTCAATCTTTCCCAGCATCAGGGTCTTTTCAAATGAGTCAGCTCTTCGCATCAGGTGGCCAAAGTTCCCTTTCACTGTCAATGAATACAAGATCACCTACAGTTTAAATCAGTTTTGTCTAGATTATTGTTTTATTGGAGTGAAAGACAGACAAAGACTGAGTTGTTAAGCATATTACTTCATCTATCTTTAGGTCTATCATAGTGCCAGCCACTCAGAAGAGACTTAAAAATGTGCATTGTACTGTGCTTAAGTACATCGTATGTTTTATTTACAGAATGTTGCTCTAACATTTATTTTCTTATTTAAGCTTTTTTTAAATTAATTTTTAAATTTTAATTGGAGGCTAATTAATTACTTTACTATATTGTGGTGGTTTTTGCAGTACATTGACATGAATCAGCCATGGGTGTACATGTGTCTCCCATCTTGCACCCCCCTCCCACCTTCCTCCCCATCCCATCCCTCTGGGTTGTCCCAGTGCACCAGTTTTGAGTGTCCTATTTCATGCATCAAACTTGGACTGGTGATCTATTTCACATATGGTAATGTACATGTTTCAATGCTATTCTCTCATATCATCCCACCCTCGCCTCCTCTCTGAGTCCAAAAGTCTTTTCTTTTTATCTGTGTCCCTTTTGCTGTCTTGAATATAGGGTCATGATTACCATCTTTCTAAGTTCCATACATACACAATAATATACTATACTGGTGTTTTTCTTTTTGGCTTACTTCACTTTGTATAATAAGCTCCAGTTTCATCCACCTCATTAGAACTGATTCAAATGTGTTCTTTTAAAATAGCTGAGTAATATTCCTTTGTGTATATGTACCACAGCTTTCTTATCCATTCATCTGCTGATGGACATCTAGGTTGCTTCCATGTCCTAACTATTGTGAACGGTGCTGTGGTGAACACTGAGGTACACATGTCTCTTTCAATTCTGGTTTCCTTGGTGTGTATGCCCAGCAGTGGGGTTGCTGGGTCATCGGGCAGTTCTATTTTCGTTTTTTAAGGAATCTCCACACTGTTCTCCATAGTGTCTGTACTAGTTTACATTCCCACCAACAGTGTAAGAGGGTTCCGTATTCTTCACACTCTCTCCAGCATTTAATGTTTGTAGACTTTTTGATAGCAGCCATTCTGACTGGCGTAAGATGGTACATCATTGTGGTTTGGATATGCATTTCTGTGATATTGAGTGACACTGAACATTTTTTCATGTGTTTGTTAGCCATTTGTATGTCTTCTTTGGAGAAATGTCTGTTTAGTTCTTTGGTCTATTTTTTGATTGGGTTATTTTTCTGGTATTGAGCTGCATGAGCTGTTTGCATATTTTTGCGATTAATTCTTCATTAGTTGCTTCATTTGCTATTATTTTCTCCCACTCTGAAGGCTGTCTTTTCACCTTGCTTATAGTTTCCTTCGCTGTGCAAAAGCTTTTAAGTTTAATTAGGTCCCATTTGTTTATTTTTGCTTTCCTTTCTATTACTCTGGGAGGTGGGTCATAGAGGATCTTGCTGTGATTTATGTCAGAGTGTTTTGCCTATGTTTTTCTCTAGGAGTTTTATAGTTTCTGGTCTTACATTTAGATCTTTAATCCATTTTGAGTTTATTTTTGTATATGGTGTTAGAAAGTGTTTTAGTTTCATTCTTTTACAGGTGGTTGACCAGTTTTCCCTAAAGAGATTGTCTTTTCTCCACTGTATATTTTTGTCTCCTTTGTCAAAGAAAAGGTGTCCATAGGTACATGGATTTATCTCTGGGCTTTCTATTTTGTTCCATTGATCTATATTTCTGTCTTTGTGCCAGTACCATACTGTGTTGGTGACTGTAGCTTTGTAGTATAGTCTGAAGTCAGGCAGGTTGATTCCTCCAGTTCCATTCTTCTTTCTCAAGATTGTTTTGGCTATTCGAGGTTTTTTGTATTTCTATAAAAATTGTGAAATTATTTGTTCTAGTTCTCTGAAAAATACCATTGATAGCTTGATAGGGATTGCATTGAATCTATAGATTGCTTTGGGTAATATACTAATTTTCACTATATTGGCTCTTCCAATGCATGAACATGGTATATTTCTCCATCTGTTTGTGTTATCTTTGAATTCTTTCATCAGTGTTTTATAGTTTTCTATATATTGGTCCTTTGTTTCTTTTGGTAGATTTATTCCTAAGTATTTTATTCTTTTTATCGCAATGGTGAATGGGATTGTTTCCTTAATTTCTCTATCTTCTCATTGTTAGTGTATAGGAATGCAAGGGATATCTGTGTGTTAATTTTATACCCTGCGACTTTACTATATTCACTGATTAGCTCTAGTAATTTTCTGGTGGTGTCTTTAGGGATTTCCACTTAGAGGATAATGTCATCTGCAAACAGTGAGAGTTTTACTTCTTCTTTTCCAATCTGGTTTCCTTTAATGTCTTTTTCTTCTCTGATTGCTGTGGCTAAACCTTCCAAAACTATGTTGAATAGCTGTGGTGAGAGTGGGCACCATTGTCTTGTTCCTGACTTTAGGGGAAATGCTTTCAGTTTTTCGCCATTGAGAATAATGTTTGCTGTGGGTTTGTCATATATAGCTTTTATTATGTTGAGGTATGTTCTGTCTATGTCTGCTCTCTGGAGAGTTTTTATCATAAATGGGAGTTGACTTTTGTCAAAGCCTTTCTCTGTGTCTATTGAGATAATCATATGGTTATTATCTTTCAGTCTGTTAATGTGGTGTATCACATTGATTGATTTGTGAATATTGAAGAATCCTTGCATCCCTGGAATAAAGCCCACTTGGTCATAATGTATGATCTTTTGAATATGTTGTTGGATTCTGTTTGCTAGAATTTTGTTGAGGATTTTTGCATCTATGTTCATCAGTGATATTGGCCTGTAGTTTTCTGTTTTTGTGGCATCTTTGGTTTTGGTATTAGGGTGATGGTAGCCTCAGAGAATGAGTTTGGAAGTTTACCTTCATCTGCAATCTGAAAGAGTTTGAGTATGATATGTGTTAGCTCTTCTTTAAATTTTTGGTAGAATTCAGCTGTGAAGTCATCTGGTCTTGGGCTTTTGTTTGTTGGAAGATTTTTGATTGCAGTTTCTATTCCATGCTTGTAATGGGTCTGTTAAGATTTTCTATTTCTTCCTGGTTCAGTTTTGGAAGGTTATACTTTTCTAAGAATTCGTCCATTTCTTCCAAGTTGTCCATTTTATTGGCATATAGTTGCTGATAGTAGTCTCTTATGATCCTTTGTATTTCCGTGTTGTCTGTTGTGATTTCTCCATTTTCATTTCTAATTTTGTTGATTTGATTCTTCCTCTCTCTCCTTTTTTTAATGAGTCTGGCTAATGGTTTGTCTATTTTATTTATCTTCTCAAAGAACCAGCTTTTAGTTTTGTTGATTTTTGCTATAGTCTCCTCTGTTTCTTTTTAATTTCTGCCCTAATTTTTATGATTTCTTTCCTTCTACTAACCCTGGGGTTCTTCATTTATTCTTTTTCTAGTTGCTTTAGGTGTAAAGTTAGGTCATTTATTTGATTTTTCTCTTGTTTTTTGAGGTAAGCTTGTATTGCTATGAATCTTTCCCTTAGCACTTTTACTGAATCCCATAGATTTTGGGTGGTCGTGTTTTCATTTTCATTACTTTCTATGCATATTTTGATTTTCTTTTTGATTTCTTCCATGATTTGTTTGTTATTCAGAAGTGTGTTGTTTATCCTCCATTTGTTTGTATTTTTAATAGTTTTTTTCCCCTGTAGTTGACATCTAATCTTACTGGTTTGTGATCAGAAAAGATGCTTGGAATGAATTCAGTTTTTTTGAATTTACCAAGGGTAGATAAATGGCCCAATGTGATCCATCTTGGAGAATGTTCTGTGTGCACTTGAGAGAAAGGTGAAATTCATTGTTTTGGGGTGAAATGTCCTATAGATATCAATTAGGTCTAACTGGTCCATTGTATCATTTAAAGTTTGTGTTTCCTTGCTAATTTCCTGTTTGGTTGATCTATCCATTAAGTGTGAGTTGGATATTAAAGTCTCCCACTATTATTGTGTTATTGTTAATTTCCCCTTTCATACTTGTTACCATTTGCCTTACATATTGTGGTGCCCCTATGTTGGGTGCATATATATTCATAATTGTTATATCTTCTTGAATTGATCCTTTGATCATTATGTAGTGTCCTTCTTTGTCTCTTTTCACGGCCTTTATTTCAAAGTCTATTTTATCTGATATGAGTATTGCTACTCCTGCTTTCTTTTGGTCTCCATTTGCATGAAATATCTTTTTCCAGCCTTTCACTTTCAGTCTGTATGTGTCTCTTGGTTTAGTTGGGTCTCTTATAGACAGCATATATAGGGGTCTTGTTTTTTAATCCATTCATCCAGTCTTTGTCTTTTGGTTGGGGCATTCAACCCATTTACAGTTAACGTAATTATTGATAAGTATGATCCCATTGCCATTTACTTTGTTGTTTTGGGTTTGATTTTATAAACCTTTTCTGTGTTTCCTGTCTAGAGAAGATCCTTTACTATTTGCTGAAGAGCTGGTTTGGTGGTGCTGACAGCTTTTGCTTGTCTGTAAAACTTTTGATTTCTCCTTCATATTTGAATGAGATTCTTGCTGGGTATAGTAATCTGGGCTGTAGGTTTTTCCTCCTTCATCACTTTATGTCCTGCCATTCCCTTCTGGCCTGAAGAGTTGCTATTGAAAGATCAGCTGTTATCGTTATGGGGATCCCTTTGTGTGTTATTTGTTGCTTTTCCCTTGCTGCTTTTAATATTTGTTCTTTGTGTTTGATCTTCATTAGTTTGATTAATATATGTCTTGGGGTGTTTCACCTTGGGTTTATCCTGTTTGGGACCCTCTGGGTTTCTTGGACTTGGTTGGCTATTTTCTTCCCCATTTGGGGGAAGTTTCCAACTATTATCTCAAGTATTTTCTCATGCCCTTTCTTTTTGTCTTCTTCTGGGACTCCTATGATTTGAATGTTGGAGTGTTTAACATTGTCCCAGAAGTCTCTGAGGTTGTCCTCATTTCTTTTACTTCTTTTTTCTTCTCTGCTTCATTTATTTCCACCGTTCTATCTTCCACCTCACTTATCCTGTCTTCTGCCTCAGTTATTCTACTGTTGGTTCCATCAAGAGTGCTTTTGATCTCAGTTATTGCATTATTCAGTATTGATTGACTCATCTTTACTTCTTCTATCCTCCTTAAACATTTCTTGCATCTTCTCAGTCCTTGTCTCTGGACTATTTATCTGTCACTCCATTTTGTTTTCAAGATTTTGGATCATGTTTACTATCATTATTCTGAATTCTTTTCCAGATAGACTTCCTATCTCATCCTCTTTTGTTTGGTTTGGTGGGCATTTATCATGTTCCTTTACCTGCTGAATATTTCCCCTGCCTTTTCATTTTGTTTAAATCACTATGTTTGGGGTGTCCTTTCTGTAAGCTGAAAGTTTGTGGTTCCTCTTTATTGTGGAGCATGCTCCTTGTGGGTGTGGTTGGACTAGTGGCTTGTCAAGGTTTCCTGGTTAGGGGAGCTTGTGTCTGTGTTCTGCTGGGTGGAGCTGGAGCTCTTCTCTCTGAAGTGCAATGAAGTGTCCAGTAGTGAGTTTTAGGGTGTCTATGGGTTTGACATGGCTTTGGGCAGCCTGTCTTTTAATGCTCAGGGTTGTGTTCCTCCTTTGTTGGAGAATTAGCAAGGTATGTCTTGCTCTGGAACTTGTTGGCTCTTGGGTAGAGCTTGGTTTCAGTGTAGGTATGGAGGCTTTTGGTTAAGCTTGGTCTATTAATGTTACCTGAAATCAGGAGTTCCCTGATGTTCTCAAGTTTTGGAGTTAAGCCTCCTGCCTCTGGCTTTCAGTCTTATTCTTACAGTAGCCTCAAGACTTCTCCATGCATACAGCACAGATGATAAAACATCTAGGTTAATGGTGAAATAATTCTCCACAGTGAGGGACACCCAGAGAGCTTCACAGAGTTACATGGAGAAGAAAAGAGGGAAGAGAGAGATAGAAGTGACCAGGAGGAGAAGAGGGGGGCGTCAAAAAGGGAGAGAGCAATCTAGGCAGTAATCAATTCACTATGTGTGGTGGTCCTGAGATGGTGGAGGAATAGGACAAGGAGACCACTTTCTCCCCCACAAAATCACCATTAGATCATTTGAATGCTGAGTAACTTTGACAAAACAACTTCTGAATCCTGGCAGAGGACACCAGGTACCCAGAAATGCAGGCTGTTCTCTTCAAAAGGAGGTAGGACAAAATATAAAAAACAAAAAGTGAGACAAAAGAGTTAGGGATGGAGACCCATCCTGGGGAGGAAATCGTGAAGGAGGAGAAGTTTCCAAACAGCAGGAAGCCTTCTCACAGGTGGGTCTGTGGGGAGTTTTGGAATCTCAGAGGGCAACATAACCAGGAGGAAAAAACTCCACAGAATATGTGCCTAATCATGACTCCCAGCAGAGAAGTAGCCCAGATGCTCATGTCTGCCACCAGCTAGTGGGGGCTGGATGGGGAGGCTCAGGCTGCATGCTTAGGGTAAGGACTTGGCTTGAGTGACCTGAGGACAATCTGAGGGAGCTAATGTGAGATAGCAACCCAAACTGGGATCACCAGAGAGAAAAAAAGAACTTTCCTGTGAAAGGCTCTAACCTAACACGCAGCCTGACCTGCTCACAGAACAAAGGATTGAGCGAATACCAAAGGAGTGCTAGCCGGCTCTATGAAATTTGCTTTAAAAATAGGGTCTTTGTTTTTTCAAGGTAATAGTAGGTTATAAAAATGAAAATTAAAGGAGTAATAAAGAACTTAAAAATAAAAAAAATTTAAAAATAATAGCAGTAAAAATATATCTAGGAATTTCTCTGGAGCTCTTGTGGGCAGTGTGGAGTCAGTTCAGTTTCAGATAGTTCCTTGTTCCAGCTTGTACTTGTTCTCAAGGTCTATAGGCCCCTTCCAATGCTTCAGTTCAGTTCAGTTCAGTCACTCAGTCATGTCTGACTCTTTGTGACCCCATGGACTGCAGCATGCCAGGTCTCCCTGTCCATCAACAGCTCCTGGAGTTTACTCAACCTCATGTCCATTGAGTTGGTGATGCCATCCAACCATCTCATCCTGTGCCATCCCCTTCTCCTCCCGCCGTCAATCTTTCCCAGCACCAGGGTCTTTTCAGATGAGTCCGTTCTTCACATCAGGGGCTCAGTCAATGTTAACTACAGGGTTTTCATCTATTGCACCCATCACTTCCAGAGTGGTCCCCTCTTCTTTAGTTTGGCTTCCTCTGTTTGCAAGTCTCTTTGGTGTCTAATTTCTGCCCTGACACAAGGGGGTGAAGGTAGTCACTTATTTAGGTTCACTTGTTCACTTGTGTTGTGGGGAGGGAGAAACACTACAAACAAATATTGCGGGTGTGTGTGGGGAGTGCTCACAGTGTAAGGACCATACTGGGTTTGCCCCAGCTCGCGGTGTGTGTGCTTTCCGGGTCTACACTGCTCAGGCTCCAGGGTGCTCTGCAGGGATACTGTCCAAAGCAGGCCCTGCATTTCATGCACTTTCCAAGTCTAAGCTGCTCAGGTTTAGGTTCTCGGGTACTCTGCAAAGGCACAGACTCGGTTGGGCATGCATTTTGTGCCCTTCCTAGGTTCGAGCAGCTCAGACGACCAGGTGCTTGGCAAGCATACTGTCCCAGGTGGGCCATGTATCTTAATCACCTCCCCCATCCCGGCCACTTGGTTTCACGGTGCACCTCAAGAGCACCATCTCAGGTGTGCCGTGTGAATCCTCTGCGGAGCTGATCTCAGGCTGCAACCCTCCTGGCAGGTGTCAACCATCCAGGATCCCAGGAAGATGTGGCTAGCAACTGGGAGCCTGCTCACAGTTTGGTGAAGGATGCCGGTCTCTGGGGCCAAGATTGGAGCAGCCCCTTGCTTTCCAGCTCTGGCTGTTGCATGCCTGCTTCTCTGCCTCCAGCGGTGGGGAGGGACCTGTACACAGCTGGCTAGCTCTCCTTTGGTATTTGTTCAATCCTTTGTTCTGTGAGTGGGCCAGGCTGCGCATTAGGTTAGAGCCTTTTGAGGGTAAATTCTCTTTTTTCCCCTCTCTGGCGATCCCACAGTTTGGGTTGCTATCTCACATTAGCTCCCTCAGATTGTCCTCAGGGCATTCAGGCCTGGTCCTTACCATAAGGATCGATGATGAGCCCGCACCTCCCTGTCCAGCTGAGCGTCTGGGCTACTTCTCCGCTGGCAGTTGCGGTTAGGTGCCTATTCTGTGTGTATTTTTTTTTCCTCCCAGTTATGTTACCCTCTGAGATTCCAAAACTCCCCACAGACCCACCTGCGAGAGGGCTTCCTGCTGTTTGGAAACTTCTCTCACGACTCCCTCCCCAGGATGAGTGTCTGTCCCTCTTTTGTCTCTCTTTTCATCTTTTATATTTTGTCCTACCTACTTTCAAAGAGAACAGCCTGCCTTTCTAGGTGACTGGTGTCCTCTGCCAGCATTCAGAAGTTGTTTTGTGGAAGTTGCTCAGCATTCAAATGATTTTTTGATGAGTTTGTGGGGAAGAAAGTGGTCTCTCCATCCTATTCCTCCAGCATCTTGGAACTGCTCCTAAGTTTGCTGCATTTACTTAGTATGGTCTACTAACTTGAGTACAGAGTCCCTGATCATGGGCATCTTAATATAGATGGAGCTAAAGATTGGCTCATCTGTAGCCATTTGCAATTATTTATTTTCTAGGAATAGAGAATGGCAAGTGGCAGTACCCAGCTGGTATTGTTTCCATGGCTCTGCCAGCTTCAGCTCCTAGCACTTGGACCTTCACACCTACACAGTAGCACTTCCACCTGCATTGTATTACCAGGGAGTATAATCTTAGGGAAAGAGGAATTAATGAAGCATGAAGTAAGTTTAGCCATTCAGAAAGTAGCACTCATATGATACACATGCAGTACCTTCTTACCTTCTTATTGAAAACGTTTCTATAGATGTGAACCAAATATTGTAGTAGATGAGGATAAATGAAAATCCCCAGCTTTCATGTTTTTCATCTTTTTATCCTCCTGAAAAGAAGGTATAAGATCGTGATTAAGCATGACATCAGCATCATTGTGGTGTGTGGCACTCTTTGCCTTTTCTCTTCAATTTACAACCAGTAAAAACATCCATAACTCAACAATGGTGCCTCTGCTCAACACAGCAGGACGCCAGAGTTCCTCGGTGGCACTAGTGGCAAAAGAACCCATGTGCCAGTGCAGGAGATGTAAGAGATGTGGGTTTGATCACTGGGTCTGGAAGGTCCCCTGGAGGAGGGCATGGCGACCAGCTCCAGTATTCTTCACTGGGAAATCCCATGGACAGAGGAGCCTGGTGGGCTATAGTCCATGGGGTCATGAAGAGTTGGACATGGCTGAAGTGACTTAGCACCTTTGCAAAGGTAGGTGGACTGGAACACACGGAGGAGGCAGAACCAGGAGAACAGCAGAGGTGGTGCCTGTGATCCTGGAACCCCAGCCATGGTAGCTGAGCCTGCAGCCCCAGAGAGCCTGGCAGCATCAGGGGGAGCAGAACATATGACTCCAGCCTCCCTGTCAAAGGGGTGCCCCTTGCCACAGGGATCCAGGCAGTAGTGGCAGTGGGCCTATGACCCTGTCCCTCCAGTTTTGGACATACCGATTACTCTGGCTCTTCCATTTGCCCCTACCCACAATGGTAGTCCCTGACAACCCTGGCCATGGCAAAGGGGCTGTGACCCTGGCTCCCTGTCACCCCTGTCCCCAGGGATAATAGAGACTGAGACCCTGGGCCTAGCAGAAGTGACCACCACCCTAATGTCCGAGGTAACAATGCCAGCAGCAACAAGGCACTAATAACCCCAAGGGCACAAGCAGTGACATGCGTGACACCTCTGATAGAGCTGAAGGAAGGTAGAAAAGGCTGATTCTCAAATATAACCAGAAGAAGCTCAGGTAAGAGACCAGAAGCTTGTGAGGCCTCTACTAATTACTAATCCATTGAATCCTTAGAATCAAGTTTTAAAAACAACAACAACAAAAAAAACTTTACCTAAAGAAGAGTGTTCGCTACTTCAAATGTGCTGGCAGAAGAACAACTCATCAAGAGCCATGAAGAACCATGGTAACAATGTATCACAAAAAACAAATGACAGATCCCCCCAAACCAAACTTAAAGTCACAGAATATTGTGATTTTACTGATAGAGAATTCAAAATAGTTGTCATGAAGAAACTCAACAAGCTATAAGAAAATACAGAAAGACAGTTAAGTAAGCTCAGAAATAAAACTGATGAACAGAAGGAATATTTTACCAAGGAGAATGGAACTCTGAAAAAGAACCAAAGTGAAATTCTGGACCTGAAGGACTCTAAATGAGATGAAGAAGGTATTGGAAATACAGCAGCTGATATGGAAGAGAGAGCTAGTGAGTTTGAAGATAAAAATCTTTTTTTTTTTTTAACATTTTATCATATTTTTATTATTTTTTTTAATTTATTTTTTATTTTCCTTTACAATTCTGTATTGGAAAAATCTAGAAATGATAGAAGGGAAAAGAGAATTAAGATCTTAAAAATAGAAGACATTCTATAAGAACTGTTAGGAAGGAAAGAATTATGTTACTGGTATCCCAGCAGGAGAAGAATGGAAGAAGGGAGAAGAAAGTTTATATTTAAAAAATAATAGCTGAGAATTTCCCAAATCTGAGGAAG
Source organism: Oryx dammah (assembly GCF_014754425.2). Lineage (NCBI taxonomy): Eukaryota > Metazoa > Chordata > Mammalia > Artiodactyla > Bovidae > Oryx > Oryx dammah. The sequence continues at coordinate 39,035,229 of NW_024070211.1, read as the reverse complement.
GAATGGGGTATATTAGTCAATGAAGCTAAGAGAACACTTATGGTGACCAGAAAACATAAATCTAGAGCACAGACATGAAACATAAACAGTTTATCAATCTCTTTGGCATGAAAAATGAAAGTGTTAGTTGCTCATTCGTGCCAACTTTTTGTGACTCTATGGACTATAGCCAACCAGGTTCCTCTGCTCATGGGATTTTCCAAGCAGGAATAATGGAGTGGGTTGTGGTTCTTTTCTCCAGGGGCTCTTCCCTATCCAGGGATCGAACCCAGGTCTTCTGCACGGCAGGCAGATTCTCTACCCTCTTGAGCCACAAGGGAAACTCCTTTGGTATGAAACTAGAGATCAACTACAAGAAGAAAGCTGAAAAAAATAAACATTTTGAGACTAAAAAACATGCTACTGAATAACTGTTGGGTCAAAGAAGATATTAAGAAGAGGTGGCAAGAATACAAAGAATATCTCTACAAAAAAGATCTTAATGACGCAGATAACCACGACGGTGTGATCACTCATGTAGAGACAGACATCATGGAGTGTGAAGTCAAGAAAGGCCTTAGGAAGCATATCTATGAACAAAACTAGTGGAAGTGATGGAATTCCAGCTGAGTGATTTCAAATCCTAAAAATGATGCTGTGTTGCTCTCAATTTGCCAACAAATTTGGAAAACTCAGCAGTGGCCACAGGACTGGAAAGGGTCAATTTTCATTCCAATCCTGAAGAAGAGCAATGCCGAAGAATGTTCAAACTACAGCACAATTGCATTAATTTCACATGCTAGCAAAGTAACGCTCAAAATTCGCCAAGCTAGGCCTCAGTGGTATGTGTACTGAGAACTTCTAGATGTTCAAGCTGGATTTAGAAAAGGCAGAAAAACCAAAGATCAAATTGCCAACATCTGTTGGATAAATGAAAAAGCAGGAGAAGTCCAGAAAAACATCTACTTCTGCTTCATCGACTACACTAAATACTTTGACTCTGTGGATCACAAAAAATTGTGGAAAATTCTTCAAGAGATGGGAATACCAGACCACCTGACCTGCCTCCTGAGAAACCTGTATGCAGGTCAAGAAGCAACAGTTAAAACCAGACATGGAAAAACGGACTGGTTCCAAATTGGGAAAGGAGTACGTCAAGGCTTTATGTTGTCATCCTACTTATTTAACTTATATGCAGAGTACAACATGCAAAATGCCAGGTTGGATAAAGCACAAGCTGGAATCAAGACTGCTGGGAGAAATATCAATAACCTCAGATATGCAGATGACACCACCCTTAAGGCAGAAAGTGAAGAGGAACTAAAGAGCCTCTTGATGAAAGTGAAAGAGGAGAGTGAAAAGGCTGGCTTAAAACTCAACATTCAAAAAATGAAGATCATGGCATCTGGTCCCATTATTTCATGGCAAATAGTTAGGGAAACAATGGAAACAGTGATTTTATTTTCTTGGGCTCCAAAATTATTGCAGATGGTGACTGGAGCCATGAAATTAAAAGACACTTGCTCCTTGGAAGAAAAACTATGACAAACTTAGACAGCATATTGAAAAGCAGACACACTACTTTGCTTACAAAGGTCCATATAGTCAAAGCTATGGTTTTTCCAGTAGTCATGTATGGATGTGAGAGTTGGACTATAAGGAAGGCTGAGAGCCAAAGAATTTATGCTTTTGTACTATAGTGTTGGAGAAGACCCTTGATAGTCCCTTGGACTGCACGGCGATCCAACCTATCAATCCTAAAGGAAATCAATCCTGAATATTCGCTGGAAAGACTGATGCTGAAGCAGAAGCTCCAGTACTTTGGCCACCTGATGCAAAGAGCTGACTCATTAGAAAAGATTCTGATGCTGGGGAACTTGAAGGCAGGAGAAGGGGAAGACAGACGATGAGATGGTTGGATGGCATCACTGACTCGATGGACATGAGTTTAAGCAAGCTCCAGGAGTTGGTGTTGGACAGGGAAGCCTGCTGTGCTGCTGTCCATGAGGTCGCAAAGAGTTGAACATGACCAGTCAACTGAAGAACAGCAACAAAGAAGAAAGCAAAGTAGAAATGAAAAAAAAGTTAAGATAAATGAAAATGAAAATACAACATACCAAAATCCATGTGATGTAGCAAAGGTAGTACTAAAGAGGGAAGTCTGTAGCAATACAGGCATATCTCAAACAAGAAAAATCTCAAACACTCTAACAACCTAACTTTACACCTAAATGAACTAGAAAAGAAGAACAAATGAAGCCCAATAAAATATGGCAAAAACCCTCAACAAAATATTAGCAAACTTAATACAATAACATATTAAAAGCAGCATACATTATATAAAGTGATATTCATTCCAGGGATTCAAGGATGGTTCAATGACTGCAAATCTATCATGATATACCACATTAAAAAAATGAAAGATAAAAATCATGTGATCATCTCAATTCAGTTCAGTCGCTCAGTCGTGTCTAACTCTTTGCAACCCCATGGACTGCAGCACGCCAGGCCTCCCTGTCCATCTCAATAGATGCATAAAAAGTAATTGATAAGATTCAATGTCCACCAATGATAAAAAACTCAATAAAATGGATATCAAAGGAATGTACTTCAACATAATAAAGACCATATATGATAATCACAGCTAACATCATACTCAACAATGAAAAACTGAAACCTGTCCCTCTAAGAGCAGGAGCAAGACAAGGTTGCCCACACTTACCACTGTTATTAAACATAGTATTGGAAGCCCTAGCTAGAGCAGTTAGGCCAGAAATGGAAATAAAAAGCATCCAAATTAAAAAGGAAGAAGTCAAACTAATGCTATTTGCGATGACATGATTTTATACATGAAAACCCCTGATGACTCCATAAAAGAACTGTTAGAACTAGTAAGTTCAGTACAGTTTCAGGGTGCAAAATAAATATACTGAATTGTTGCATTTCTATACACTAACAATGAACTAGTAAGAAGAAAAACTAAGAAAGCAATCCCATTTACAATTGTAGCAAAAAGAATAAAATACCTAGGAACAAATTTAACCAAGGAGGTGAATAATATCTACACTGAAAACTATAAGACAGGGTGAAAGAAATTGAAGACTACACAAAGAAATGGAAAAACAGACTGAGCTGATGGATTGGAAGAAATAATATTGTGAAAATGTCTACATTACCCAAAGAAATATACATATTCAATGCAATCCCCATCAAAATCCCAAGGACATTATACACAAAACTAGAACTTAAAAATTAAAAAATTTTTATATAGAGCCACAAAAGTTCCCTGAATAGCCAAAGATATCCTGAGAGAAAAGAACAAAGCTGGAAATATCTCTCTCCCTGATTTCAAAATTATTACATGGCTATAGTAGTCAAAACAGAACAGTATTGGCTTAAAATCAGACACAGTGGAGTGGAACAGAATTGAGAGACCAGCAATAAACCTACGCATATATTGACAACCAGTTTACAACAAAGGAACAAAGAACATGCAATGGAGAAAGTATAGTCTTTTCAAAAACGGTGTTGAGAAAACTGGATTGCCATTTGCAAAAGAATGAAAATGGACCACTATCTCACACAATACCCAAAAATCAACTCAGAGTGGATTAGACTTGGATGTAAGACCTGAAAATGTAAACTCCTAGGAATAAACATAAGCAGTATGCTCTTTGGCATGGATCTTAGCAATTTCTTTCTGGGTATGTCTCCTCAGGCAAGGGAAACAAAAGCAAAAATAAGCAAATGGGACTATATCAAATTAGAAAGCCTCTGCATAACAAAGAAAGCTATCAGCAGCAAAAAGGACAGCCTACCAAATGGGGGAAATATTTATAAATCATATATCATTATTCTAATAATGGGACTAATATCCAACACATATAAAGAACTTACCCAACTAAATAGCAACAACAACAAAAATGGGTAGAGGAGCTGAATAGATATACAGATGATCAACAAGCACCAAAAAGATGTTCAATGTCACTAATTATTAGGGAAATGCAAATCAAAACCACAGTGAGGTATCATTCCATGTCCACTAGAATGGCTATTATCAAAAAATGAGAAATAAGAAATGTTGGAGAGAATGTGGAGAATGTGAATTGGTGTAGCTACTATGGAAACAGTATTGAGATTCCTTAGAAAATGAATAGCACTATCATATACAATACAGTTTTTCCACTTCTGGCTATTTACTCAAAGAATGCAAAGACATTAATTCAAAAAGATATATGCACCGCTATAGTCCTAGCAGCAGTTTTTTTTACAGTAGTCAAGATATGGAAACAACCCAAGTGCCCACTGATAGATGAATAGACATAGAAGATGTGATACTTATATATCTATATTTATCTATACACACACTCAAGCACACAGTGGAATACGAATCAGCTATAAAAGGTGAAACCTTGCCATCTGTGATACAGATGGACCTTGAGGATATTACACCAACTAAAATAAGTCAGACAGAGAAAGACAAATATTGTATAATTTCACTTGTATGTGGGATATAGAAAAATTAAAAAAAAAAAAAAACCCTCAAACAAAGTAAATGAGCAAACCAAACTAAATAAAAACAAATACTTAGATACAGAGTTTACCAGAGAGGAAGAGGGTGAGGAGGATGAAAGGGGTAAAGGCGAAGGATAGAAACTGACTTTTGAAGTTAAACATGCTGTAGTATATACCAAAACTGAAATATAACGTTGTATACATGAGACTTATGTGTTGTTATAAACTAATGTTACCTCAATAAATTAAAAAATTCAATTTAATTAAAAAATAAAGATAATGGTTAAGAATTCCATATTACAGACTCATACAGACCTGGTTCAAATTCCAGCTGGTAGCTGGGTAGTCTAGGTTAAATCAGCTAACCTTCTTGAGCTAGAGTTTCTTTATATATAATAAATATACCTGTCTCATATTTATATGAACATTTAAACTAGAGAGAGTGTTCAATACTTAGTAGCTCTTATTAACCTGAAGACATCCTTATTCTACAAGTTCACAGCACAGCTCTGTTTGTTCTCTAGGATATGGGGCTCAAGACCCCCAATTCTTGTGGGAAACTGTGAAATTGGTGAGAGTTGCCTATGGAGTAGTCAGTGGTAGGATGGCAAAAATGGTAAGGGCTGATGCGGATGATAAACTCGATTGGTTAATGGGGCACATAAATCACCCAATAACCGAAATTCTCCAAATACCAGAAAGGACTGAAGACTCTGCAGGATAAGTTATCCCAGGATGCAGAGTTGATAGGTCCTCCCTTTGAGCTGTTAACACAAACCCACTCTTGGTAACCCACATTTCCATTATTCCTGAGTACTAGCACTTCCTGGACTATAGACGTCTCCTTGAATGAAGGGACCCAGGGGGTTCGGACTTCCACCTCTTTATGAACCCTGACCTGGAGACCTTTTCTTCTTTTTCATCTTGGACCTCTTCACTAATCCTTGAGGCCCTTGGACATAAAATGTCCAATATCTTTTCCTCAATCCCTCCTTTTTAAAGCCAGAACTTGATTGTCTCTGGTGGTGCTCATATCTCAATTTAACTGCCAACACAGGGACCTTTTCTTATCTTATACAGCATCTTACCTGGCTTTCCCCCCCGCCCCCCAACCTTATATATACTTCACCCAGTGCTTTTCATACATCGTAGAAGAGACAGCATCCCCAAAGCAACCCTGTTATTCTCCCTAAAATAGATACAGAAATGGGTAATTCATTTTGAAAAGGCAGTCAGTTATATTTATATGTAACTTTAACCAGTCTTCCACAGAACTTCATCTGAACTTTGGCCTGGAAGTCCCCCATGGATTCTGGCAGATTATCCTCTGGTATTTCTGATTTCTAGTGTTGAAATTTTCTCTGTGTTATCATAAGGGCAAATCAAGAATCACTATCTTTCTAATATCTTATCTGAGGTTTCCTCATTCACATTTACAGAATCAGTAATTTTCAGTCTTTGAATACAAAGAAGTTCAATTTATGTAAATTTTGCAAACAACTTGAAGACTAAGTTATAATTCTTTGTAATATTATCTTCTTTTTCAGCTGAATTTTATCCTGTTTCTGAATACCGTTAGAGTTCTGGCTACTAAAATCTGGGAGACCAATGTGGTTGGGCATGACACGAGAAAACAATACAGGTAATTCCAGGACAGATATCCATAAAAGAAGATATTTTGGTTACTATTTAGACTAAAGGACAGGTATCAATTGATCTGAAATGTCTCTAAGAGACTAAATTGGGAACATGTATTTTTGTTTGGTTTAATTGTGCTATTTATCAGAAAAGTATATATATTTTAGGAAAATATAAATAACAACAAACCTTACCATGTACTTAAATTCTAAGTATGTTTTTAAAAATATGTTCTTAGCTATTGGGATTTTATAATAAACTTTGTAACCAGGGCTTACCTGGTGGTTCAGTGGTAAAGAATCCACCTACCAAGCAGGAGATGCAGGTTCTATCCTTGGGTCAAGAAGATCGCCTGAAGGAGGAGATGGCAACCCACTCCAGTATTCTTGCCTGGGAAATCCCATGGACAGAGGAGCCTGGTGGGCTACAGTCCAGGAGGTCACAAAAAGTTAGACAGGGCTTAGCGACTGCACACACACACAACAAAAATTAAGAAAGTGTATTTGCTATACTGATTCCAGTCTGCCCATCAGACTGTGTGTGTTGTGTGCTCAGTCATGTCTGACTCTGCGACCCCATGGCCTGTAGCCCGTCAGGCTCCTCTGTCCATGGGATTTTCCCAGGCAAGAATACTGGAGTGGGTTGCCGTATCCTTCTCTAGGGGATCTTCCTGACCCAGGGATTGAACTTGCATTTCCTGCCTCTCCTGCACTAGGAGGCAGATTCTTTACCACTGTGCCACCTGAGAAGCCTTCCCTTCAAATTGGCACCTCCCAAATAACTGATTTTTAAGAACTTTCAAATGTACTGATTGAAGGAGGTCTATTATTCAGTCTTTGTTGGAAAAAAGGACAAATTAAGTATTTATTCACTTTTCACTTTTCACTTTCATGCATTGGAGAAGGAAATGGCAACCCACTCCAGTGTTCTTGCCTGGAGAATCCCAGGGACAGGGGAGCCTGGTGGGCTGCCGTCTCTGGGGTGGCACACAGTCGGACATGACTGAAGTGACTTAGCAGCAGCATGAATATGAAAGTGTTAGTCACTCAGTTGTGTCCAACTCTTTGTGATTCCTTGGACTATAGCTCACCAGGCTACTCTGTCCATGGGATTCTTCAGGCAAGAGTACTGGAGAGGGTTGCCATTTCCTTCTCCAGGAGTTCTTCCTGACCCGGGGATCAAACTTAGGTTTCCCACATTGCAGGCAGATTTTTTACTGTCTGAGCCACCAGGAATATCCTAAGTATTTATAATCATTAGTATTTATAATCATTATCAAACTATTTTAAGACTATGTCTGTTTCTCCCAATGATCATTTCAGAGGTTCTAAGTCATTTGGGAAGTGGCTTTTAAGCAACTGAACATATACACCCACTAGTCAGGAGCATGTGGATTAGTTTCTGCAATCCCCGAACAAGAATCTATTTCTTTCTGCCTCACGTTGTCATGAAATGCTATCTCAGACACAGAAAGGAAGAAATCATTTCCATCAGATTTCCATCTTCACTCACAAACATTTCCATCTTCACTCACAAACATTCCCCTATACCATGTAGGAAGCATTTACTGTCAGGCAGAAAAGACTACAGGTACAGATGGATCGAGGTCTAGAATAGGACACACAGTGTGAACGAGTGGTCAGCTGCTAGCTCCAGTTATTTTCAGTATGGTTGGAAGTGGTGGTACTATAAATTGTGCCTAAGCATTTACAGTAAAGGGTCCATGCTATACTAGTAAAGCTTGTCTCATGTCACATCCCACTGGTGAAGACAAAGGTCAAAGGATGATAGAAATGGAAAAATGTAAGTAGCCTTTCAATCTTCATGAAATGAAAAAGCCTTTCAATCTTCATAAAATGAAAAAGTACACTTGTGTTTGAAAGATGCTTATTTCTCTAGTTCTGAATAAAAGCTACTATTTCCTTTATTTCTGAATGATGTGAAATTATACTTTCAGTAGAAAGTTGCCCAAGAGACTTGAAAAACTCTGGTGAGAACAAAGAGTGGATTATCTTTGAAACTAGATAGAGTAGTCAGCTTACTTCCAAAAAGAAAAAAATAAGTAAGTAGGGAAAGAAAGAAAGGAAAGAAGGAAGGAAGGACAAAAAAGAAAAGAAGGAAAAACACTGCAGGAAAGACCAGTGAGGGAAGGAAGGTTACAATCCTTTGAGATTTTTTTAGTTCAGTCGTTCAGTTGTGTCTGACTCTTTGTGACCCCAGGGACTGCAGCATGCCAGGCTTCCCTGTCCATCTCTAACTCCCCAGAACTTACTCAGACTTATGTCCACTGAGTCGGTGATGCCATCCAACCATCTCATCCTCTGCCATCCCCTTCCCCTCCTGCCTTCAATCTTTCCCAGCATCAGGGTTTCTTCTAGTGAGTCAGTTCTTCCCATCAGGTGGCCAAATTATTGGAGCTTCAGCTTCAGCATCAGTCCTTCCAATGAATATTCAGGACTGATTTCCTTTAGGATTGACTTTACTTTGAGATTACTGGGGTATTAAATGATTCTTAGAGAAAGAGGTATATTTCTTAGAGAAAGAGCCACTTCTTACATCTCAAATGTTGAAGCTGAAGATTTAGGACAGAAAAAAAAGGCATTTTGCAATTTCATGAAAATAGTATCCTTAAGCAAAAAGAGTAGAAATGAGATTAGAAAGACTTAGGGGATAATTGTGGTTTTCTCTGGTGGCTCAAATGGTAAAGAAATTTGCCTACAAAGCAGGAGAACTGGGTTCAGTCCCTGGGTCAGGAAGACCCTCTGAAGAAGGAAATGGCAACCCACTCCAGTATTCTTGCCTGGAGAATTCCATGGACAGAGGAACCTGGCAGACTACAGTCCACAGTTGCAAAGAATCAGACCTAACTGATCAACTTCCACTTCTTTCAGGGGATAGTAATCACTGGAAGTGAGAATAAACTGCCTGATTTAGAATAGAAATAACAGGAAGAAGAGGAAGGCAGGGAAAAATGAGCAGAAGTAGTGGGTCAGAGCGGAGAAGGTGATGGCACCCCACTCCAGTACTCTTGCCTGGGAAATCCTATGGATGAAGGAGCCTGGTGGGTGCAGTTCGTGGGGTTGCAAAGAGTCGGACACGACAGAGCAACTTCACTTTCACGCATTGCAGAAGGAAATGGCAAGCCACTCCAGTGTTCTTGCCTGGAGAATCCCAGGGACAGGGGAGCCTGGTGGGCTGCCGTCTATGGGGTCGCACAGAGTCAGACACAACTGAAACGACTTAGCAGCAGCAGCAGCAGCAGCAGGAGCAGCAGTGGGTCAGAGATGGGGAAATCAGTCCCTGTTAGTCCTGCTAGGCTTTATTTTTTTCCAGAAAGCTGTGTCTACAGAGGGCTTCCCCAGCTCTCAGTGGTAAAGAATCCTCCTGCAATGCAGGAAATGTGGGTTCGATCCCTGGGTCAGGAATATCCCCTGGAGGAGGAAATGGCAACCCACTCCAGTACTCTTTCTTGGAGAATCCCGAGGAGAGGAGCCTGGCTGGCTACAGCCCATAGAGTCTCAAAGAGTTGGACATGACTGAAGCAACTTAACATGCACATGTCTACAGAAAAGTGAAGTGAAGTTGCTAAGTCGTGTTCAACTCTTTGCGACCCATGGACTATCCAGCCCATGGAATTCTCCAGGCCAGAATACTGGAGTGGAGTGTCATTTCCTTCTCCAATGTCTACAGAAGGGCACTCTATATTGACTAATTAAAAGACTTGCTGTTCTCTTCCAGGAAACTCGCCAAATCCACACTGGTGCTGGTGCTGGTCTTTGGTGTGCATTACATCGTGTTCGTGTGTCTGCCCCATTCCTTTGCGGGGCTGGGGTGGGAGATTCGGATGCACTGTGAGCTCTTTTTCAACTCCTTTCAGGTAGAGAGTGCCATCTAGTAATGTGATTCCTATATTTTGCCCTCCTCTCCAGCCCCGCTCCTCCAACCCCCCTCCGATGCTGCCAAATTGCAAGCTCGTGTCTCTGCCTCTTCTCTGACTTTCATGCACCACCCACCTGTCTCCCAAGGGCCAGGAAAGGTGCTATTTTCTGGCACCCTTACTTTTCTATCCTGCGGAGGTCAGGTTAACCTCTTACCACAGCAGGAGCCTGGGCTGTGAGACAAGAAAGCATATTGCTGTAATATATATGACACCGTTGGAGCAGGAATCTGTGTGTGTGTATGGAAATCAGTGAAAACAAAAGACAGGATAGGCAGGTGAGAGGAAAAAAGGGAAGGGGAGACAAGAAAGAGGAAGCGGTTGCTTCCATACATTTGATCTCAGCAGAAAGCACGATACTATCGTCCCTCACATGGACGGCTACACACACCTCCTAACTCTTCTTCCTGCTACTCATTTGCTGCCACCTCCTGCCTTCAACCTAGTCTTCATAGAATAGTCTGAAGACTCTTAAAGATAAATCTGACCATGTCACTTATCAGCTGAACATATCCAGAGGCTTCTCATTGCAGTCAGAATGAAATCCAAACACTGTTTCCTTGTGTGCACAGCCCTACGGTGCAGGGACCCTGCCCAGCTGTGGCCTCACCTCACACCATGTTCCATGCTGCCCACTAGGTCTGAGCCACACTGGCTCACCCACAGTTTCCGTTCCTCAGGTTCACTTCTGCCTCAGGGGCTGTACTTGCTGTTTTCTCTGCCTGAAATGCTCTTCCCTCTAATACTCATATGGCCTGGCTTCTTCTCACTCAAATCAGCTTAAATGTTACCCTCTCAGAGAGGTCTTCATCGAGTTGCCCCTCTGATAGATCTTCTCCACTCTTCTCTTCCAACACCACTTACTTTGCCTGAATAGTCTTTATCTCATCATTTTACATTTTTCTCCTGTGGCTATTTGTTTATATTTTATTCATCTGTATTCTCTTCCAGAATATAAGCTGTAAGAGAACAGGGACCTTATCTGTCTTGATTAAATTGTTTATCTCTGTAACACTGAGCATTTCACAGTGTGTAAAGTCAACAAATATTTTTGAATGAGTGGGAAAAAAAAGTTTGTGTTTTCACTATAATATACCCTATGCCTATAGTTGTCAACATTCACAGTGTATAAATTTCACTTACCAGGTAGGGGATGTTCTGTGATTCTGAATGGCAAACATGAAATTAACATGATAAAAATCAGTTATTCATGTATCCTGAAGTATTTTATCTATTTATTTGGTTAATTTGACACCAAGGAAAGATCTCAGACAAATTTCATGTATATTTAAGGATTTGGAAATATTAGGAGAGAATAACTTGTATAATTTTCTGGAGGAATCATTTAAAAAAACCCTGTTTTTCAACATACGCATTTTGACACAAGATGCTTTAGTGCTATGATCTTCATAATTAAAATTAATTAATTAAAACATTCTATTTTCTCTTCCAGGGTTTCTTTGTGTCTATCATCTACTGCTATTGCAATGGAGAGGTAAGTTTGAAGGAACCCCAGACCTCCTGTAGGTCCAGCTCTGAATATAAATCGCTATCACAATATGATCTGAATCTCTTTAGAATCTCCAGGGGTTACAGGAAAGAATGGGCAGGGAGAAAGGAGATATTTTCATCATAAATTATTTTGAGAAAGTAAGAATTGATGTAAATAAGCCAAGGTCTTCCTCTTCCAGCACTTTTCCATGTCAATTCAGTTGCAAACCTTGATGTCAGAAACCCAATTTATGGAATGCAAATTGATACTTGGAAGGACAGTGAACATCATATTCCAGTCAGTGCTTCAACTTACATTTAATTTCAAGTTCTATAACAAAATCAAATATAACTCTCTGGGAATAACCCATTAGAACATTGTGACATTTTTAAAACTACCTGATGGTGATGGGACAATTTCAGTTCATTTAGGAATTGCCTGGAGAGAGAGAATGGTACCAATCTTCTAGGTGACATCAGCTTATTGGGTTTCTACTGCTTCCCGTGGAACTTTCAAAAAGCTCCCTTCTGGAAAGTTGCAGTAGCAGAACTGAATCTTCAGCAGCAAGGATGGAAACAAGAGCCCTACCCTGCTCAGAATGCCCTTGCAGTACCCACTTTTCATAGTCCAGTCCTCCTGCCGGTTTCTCTCCTTCGTTATGCTTGTGCAGAGTGATAGGTTTACAGTTCCGTTTACAGATAAGCAGCTTCCATGCCCTTCCACAGCCTCAGCTGGCACTATGTATCCATATTGTTCCTCCAGCCCAGACCCCCTTTTTTTCCTCTCCCATGAACCATTTATACTGGCTGCATTTCAACTTCTATTAAAGCACTAACCTTGGACAAATCTTTTTGCCTCTCTCTAAACCTCAGTTTGCTCATCTCCAGGAATAACACCTCTCAGGAAGAGATTGAGAGAGAATACACAGTTGAAAATATACATTTTCACTATATATGCACTACAGTACTGCACATCTGGGGTTGGTTGAGTCCACCCATGTGAAACTCCAGATATAGGCTAACTGAGAATTCATAGGGAATTTTTCAGCTACAGGTGGTGGGCACCCCTAATCCCTGTGTTGAAGTGTCAACTGTCTATGTAAAGTCCCTTGTATACAGTGGAAATTTAGTGATTATTACTATCAATGAAGTCAGGGCACATATCCATCTAATAAGGTTGCAGGGCCTCTGAAGGTTTTTGATGCATGAAATGGTCCTTGTGGCGTTTAGGTTCAGTCTGAGGTGAAGAAGTTGTGGAGTCGGTGGAATCTCTCCGTGGACTGGAAAAGGACGCCCCCGTGCGGCGGCCACAGATACGGCTCCGTGCTCACCACGTTGACGCACAGCACCAGCAGTCAGTCGCAGATGGCGGCCAGCACCCGCGTGGTGCTCATCTCAGGCAAAGCAGCCAAACAAGCCAGCCGACAGCCCGACAGCCACGTGACTTTACCTGGCTACGTCTGGAGTAACTCGGAGCAGGACTGCCTACCACAGTTGATCCATGAAGAGACCAAGGAAAGTGGCGGGAGGCAGGGAGATGAGATTCTAATGGAGGAGTCTTCCAGGCCATTAGAATTTAACACAGGCCTGGAAGGAAGCAAAGGAGAAACCGAGGATGCTCTGTGAATCCATATCTGTGTCTTTGAAGAGCTGGTTCATCTCGTTTTGTCAAAGGAGCTAGGCCTGTGAGCAGTCAGGGCTCCGGTGTTCACAGCCCATTTTCGGGCGCCAAGAATTGACTCCTGTAAATACTAAAGCCACAAAAGGAAACTCAGTGGAGCAGTTTATTACCTTATTTTGGCATCAAATTCTTTTCTGAATTGATATGCAGTACTTGCTCTGTGATGTTCATTCTTCTGCTCTTTTTGGGTAGAGAAACATTTCAGTTGCTTGGTTCTAGTTTTCTCTTGTAAATATCACTGTAAATATGATAAAGATCATTTGGTATGTGACATTTGCCTTTAAACAAATCAGTATTGTCTTTTCCACTTTAAGGGACTTCTATCATTCCATTCATTTTGTCTGTGCATAGGAACAATTAGGGTCTAAAAATGTACATTGAAAGATTAAAGATCGCAGAACAAGTACACACTGGAAGATAAGTTGTCTGGATTTTGTTAAAATAATAAATGTGTGAGAAACTTGTTTCATTCTAGGAAAAACAGAAATTATTCAAAAAAGAATATTGCACATATTCCTCCTTTTGAATGTCCCCTCTGTGACCAGCCAAATCTCAAGTCTTCATTCTCTTGTAAACCTTAACACAAGGTTTTCTTGGTCAGTGAGCTTATGTCTGCAAACAGATTTTGTTTGTAATCATTTATAGTCATGGTCACACTGAATTTATTATTTTTTCTTTGTTCTATTACTGTATTCCAAATGGCATGTGGGATAAATTAAAGTTTGTTTTAAAAATACATTTTGAGTCACTTATGTTCTCTTAGCATCTAACTTTGTTTATAGGAATCAGTCAAATGTCCTTTCTTCAAACCTACAGAGATCAGCATGTAGCCCCAGAACTTCACTGAGCTTGACAAGTCAGTATGTTGTAGCAGTGAAATATTTATTGTGTGCATGTTGGGTACACATATCCTGCTAGGTTTTTACACACATTAACCTATTTAATCCTCACCACAAAGTTTATGGAGTAAATCTTATTGCTGCCCTGCTTTTTACAAATGACTGTGACTCATGGAAGTAGATTGACTTGCCCAAAGTCACACAACTAGTGATTGAGAGAACATGGTTTCAGACCCAGATCTACTGACTTTAAGCATCTTTTTCTGTCCCTGTTGACCATCTGCATATCTTCTTTGGAGAAATGTTGGTTTAGGTCCTCTGCCCATTTTTTTTGATTGATTGTTTATTTATTTTCTGATACTGAGCTGTCTGAGCTATTTGCATATTTTAGAAATTAATCCCTTGTTGGTCAAATCCTTCACAAATACTTTTCCCCATTCTGTAGGTTGTCTTTTTGCTATGGTTGTCTGTGCTGTGCAAAAGCTTTTATGTTTGTTTAGGTCCAATTTGTTTATTTTTGTTTTTCTTTCTATTGCTCTAGGAGAAGGATCAAAAGAAAAAAAAAAATTGCTGTGATTTTTGTCAAAGAGTGTCCTGCCTATGCCTTCCTCTAGGAGTTTAATATTATCTGGTTTCACATTTAAGTCTTTAATCCATTTTGAGTTTATTTTTATAATAGTGTTAGAGAATGTTCTAATTTCATTCTTTTATGTGTAGCTGTCCAGTCTTCCTAGCACCACTTATTAAAGAGACTATCTTTTCTCTATCGTGTATTCTTGTCTTGTCATGGATTAATTAACCATAAGTATGTGGGTTTATTTCTTGGATTACTATCATATTCCATTGATCTATGTGTCTGTTTTTTATCAGTTCTATACTGTTTTATTATAGCTTTATAGTATAGTCTGAAGTCAGGGATTATGATTCCTCCAGTTCTGTTCTTTCTCAAGATTGTTTTGTCTATTTGGGGTCTTTTGTGTCTCTATACAAATTTAAAGTTTTTTTGTTCCAGTTCTGTGAAAAATGCCATTGGTAATTTGATAGGGATTGCATTGAATCTATAGATTTTCTTGGGTCATATAGTCATTAGAACTCACTTTCTTACCAGCAGTTATTTTTATAAATATAAATATTTATATGGTTGAGTTTATTAAAAGACATTCTCATCTTTTCTAGTTATTAAGTATTTTGGCCCATGAGTTGGATTTCAGCCTGCTTTGTCTGTGTCCTCCACTCTTGAACCTTCTCCCTGAGACAGAGAAGCAATTTCTCCCAGGAGGTTCAATTCTAAATGGATGGTCAGTTTAGAAATAACATATACAAAGAATTATATATATACATTGGCTTTGTTTTAGGTACTAAGCTTGGTATTTTCAGTATATTTTGTCAAATAGTCTTCATTACACACTATGATGTAGTTATCACCATCTCAAAAATGTCATGATAATCAGAAGTAAAACAATTTGCTCAAAATCACAGTGGCTTAGCCAAGATTTGAACCCAGTTCACTTTAGCTCTAAAATTCTTGATTGTTCTTGCACCCATATGACCCTTTTAAATTTTCTTTATCAAGAGCCTAGTGGTATGCCAAGTCAATGAGGAAATAAAAAATAATTATTAATAATTCCAACTATTTTGATGGTAGAGTTACCAATAATCAAGGATATGTAAAAAAAGAAATAATATGACAATAGTTTTTGATAAAAGCATTTAAAAAATGTACTTATTTACTTATTTAATTTTATTTTTGGCTGTTCTGGGAATTCATTGCTGCATGGGCTTTTCTCTAGTTGCGAAGAGCAGGGGCTACTCTCCAGTTGTGCAACATGGGCTTCTCATTGTGGTGGCTTCTCTTGTTGCAGAGCATGGACTCCAGGGTGCTTCAGTTCAGTTCAGTTCAGTTCAGTCGCTCAGTTGTGTCCGACTATTTGCGACACCATGAATTGCAGCATGCCAGGCCTCCCTGTCCATCACCTTCTCCCGGAGTTCACTCAAACTCACGTCCGTTGAGTCGGTGATGCCATCCAGCCATCTCATCCTCTGTCGTCCCCTTTTCCTCCTGCCCCCAATCCCTCCCAGCATCAGAGTCTTTTCCAATGAGTCAACTCTTCGCATGAGGTGGTCAAAGTACTGGAGTTTCAGCTTTAGCATCAATTCTTCAGTGCTCAGCTTTCTTCACAGTCCAACTCTCACATCCATACATGACCACTGGAAAAATGAGACCTTGACTAGACAGACCTTTGTTGGCAAAGTAATGTCTTTGCTTTTCAATATGCATTCTAGGTTGGTCATAACTTTTCTTCCAAGAAGTAAGCGTCTTTTAATTTCATGGCTGCAGTCACCATCTGCAGTGATTTTGGAGCCCCCCAAAATAAAGTCTGACACTGTTTCCACTGTTTCCCCATCTTTTTCCCATGAAGTGATGGGACCAGATGCCATGATCGTAGTTTTCTGAATGTTTAGCTTTAAGCCAACTTTTTCACTCTCCTCTTTTACTTTCATCAAGAGGCTCTTTAGTTCCTCTTCACTTTCTGCCATAAGGGTGGTGTCATCTGCATATCTGAGGTTACTGATATTTCTCCCAGCAATCTTGATTCCAGCTTGTGCTTCATCCAGTCCAGTGTTTCTTATGATGTACTCTGCGTAGAAGTTTTGGAACCAGTCTGTTGTCCCATGTCCAGTTCTAACTGTTGCTTCCTGACCTGCATATAGGTTTCTCAGGAGGCAGGTCAGGTGGTCTGGTATTCCCATCTCTTTCAGAATTTTCCACAGTTTATTGTGATCCACACAGTCAAAGGCTTTGGCATAGTCAATAAAGCAGAAATAGATGTTTTTCTGGAACTCTCTTGCTTTTTCGATGACCCACTAGATGTTGGAAATTTGATCTCTGGTTCCTCTGCCTTTTCTAAAACCAGCTTGAACATCTGGAAGTTCACGGTTCACGTATTGCTGAAGCCTGGCTTGGAGAATTTTGAGCATTACTTTACTAGCGTGTGATGAGTGCAGTTGTGCGGTAGTTTGAGCATTCTTTGGCATTTCCTTTCTTTGGGATTGGAATGAAAACTGACCTTTTCCAGTCCTGTGGCCACTGCTGAGTTTTCCAAATTTGCTGGCATATTGAGTGCAGCACTTTCACAGCATCGTCAGTAATTGCAGCACATGGGCTCAGTAGTTGCAGCTCTCTAGAGCACAGGCTCAATGGTTGTGGTACACGGGCTTAGTTGCTCCAAGGCATGTGGGATATTCTTGGACCAGGGTTCAAACCAATGTCTTCTGCATTGGCAGGTGGATTCTCTACTACTGAGCCACCAGGGAAGCCCCAAGCATTTTTATTAACCAATATATCATGACTGTCAAAATGAAAAATAACTTTTCAGTTTATGCTCTTTTTAAAATTTCACCCAAAATATGTAACTCATGTTTGTAAAGATCTAAATCCCATTCTTTTTTTTTTTTTTAAGAATGTACACATACTTTACTGACAGTGAGTATGTAAAGGAGTATTTTGTTAACATTTTTATTTGATGTATAGTAAATGTGGTCATGTTTTCATTATGAATAGTAAGGGGGATAAAAAAAGAAAAGATCATATAATTAAAGGCACAAACATGGATGAGTTTCTTTAAAAGCACTGACTCCTAAGGAATCTGGTCATTCTTTACTAGTTAACATGCAGTGCACCAATCTTTTCATATGATCTGGTTCTTAGTTACTTATTTTACAAATGAAATCACAGTTTTCTAACAGAGGAAGTCCGCAAATTGTGTTTTCTTTCGAATTCTTCTATCCTGGAGAAATAATAGGTGCTCTTATTATAAAGTAGTAGTATTATAAAGTATTAAGTGCAACATCAATGACTTACATCTATTAGAGGTAATGTAGTTTCAGTAAATACGTAGAGGAGAATCTGCATCCCATGATGGATTTCATTTCTGAACAAAGTATTTTTAAACATGGGGAACATTACTTTTCTATTTGACACATAGATTTCCAAGCCATTATGTAAGAGTTGTTATTCTGTGTATACAGGTAAAATGTCCTGATAACCTCTAAATCCTGTTCTTAGGGTGCCTTAGGAGACTGTGGAAAGTTTGCCTATCTCTTGTTGCAGAAATGGCTTTGAACAACTTTGCCTTTAGATTACTCATCTTTACAGCACTTAAAGACAACCTTTATGTGGGGTTTCCATTTTTTCACTGATAAAATGGTTGTCAGAGGAGGCCTTAGAATAGCTGAGAAAAGAAAAGACATGAAAGGCAAAGGAGAAAAGGAAAGATATATCCATTTGAATGCCGAGTTCCAAAGAATAGCAAGGAGAGATAAGAAAGCCTTCCTTAGTGAAGTGCAAAGAAATAGAGTAAAACAATAGAATGGGAAAGACTAGAAATCTCTTCAAGAAAATCAGAGATACCAAGGGAACATTTCATGCAAAGGTGGGCTCAATAAAAGACAGAAATAGTAGGGACCTAACAGAAGATGAAGATATTAAGAAAAGGAGGCAAGAATACATAGAAGAACTGTACAAAAAAGATCTTCATGACCAAGATAATCACGATGGTGTGATCACTCACCTAGAGCCAGATATCCTGGAATGTGAAGCCAAGTGGGCCTTAGGAAGCATCACTACGAACAAAGCTGGTAGACGTGATGGAATTCCAGTTGAGCTATTTCAAATCCTAAGGGATGATGCTGTGAAAGTGTTGCACTCAATATGCTAACAAATTTGGAAAACTCAGCAGTGGCCACAGGATTGGAAATGGTCAGTTTTCATTCCAATCCCAAAGAAAGGCAATGCCAAAGAATGTTCAAACTATTGCACAATTGCACTCATCTCACATGCTAGTAAAGTAATGCTTAGAATTTTCCAGCTAGGCTTCAACAGGACATGAACCATGAACTTCCAGATCAAGCTAGATTTAGAAAAGGCAGAGGAACCAGAGATCAAATTGCCAACATCCACTGGGTCATTGAAAAAGCAAGAGAGTTCCAGAAAAACATCTACTTCTGCTTTATTGACTATGCCAAAGACTTTGACTGTGTGGATCACAATAAACTGTGGAAAATTCTGAAAGAGATGGTTATACCAGATCACCTTACCTGCCTCCTGAGAAATCTGTATGCAGGTCAAGAAGCAATAGTTAGAACTGGACATAGAACAACAGACTGATTCCAAAATGGGAAAGGAGTACATCAAGGCTGTATATTGTCACCCTGCTTATTTAACTTATATGAAGAGTACATAATGAGAAATGCTGGGCTGGATGAAGCACAAGCTGGAATCAAGATTGCTGGGAGAAATATCAATAACCTCAGATATGCAGATGACACCACCCTTATGGCAGAAAGCAAAGAAACATTGAAGAGCCTCTTGATGAAAGTGAAAGAGGAGAGTGAAAAAGCTGGCTTAAAACTCAGCATTCAGAAAACTAAGATCATGGTATCTGGTCCCATCACTTCAGGGCAAATAGATGGGGAAACAATGGAAACAGTGAGAGACTTTATTTTTTTGGGCTCCAAAATCACTGAAGATGATGACTGCAGCCATGAAATTAAAAGACACTTGTTCTTTGGAAGAAAAATGATGACCAACCTAGACAGAATATTAAAAAATAGAGACATTACTTTGCCAACAAAGGTCCATTTAGTCAAAGACATGGTTTTTCCAGTAGTCATGTATGGATGTGAGAGTTGGACTATAAAGGAAGCTGAGCACTGAAGAACTGATGCTTTTGAACTGCAGTGTTGGAGAAGACTCTTGAGAGTCCCTTGGACTGCAAGGAGATCCAACCAGTCCATTCTAAAGGAAATCAGTCCTGAATATTCATTGGAAGGACTGATGCTGAAGGTGAAACTCCAATATTTTGGCCAACTGATGTGAAGAACTGATTCATTTGAAAAGACTCTGATGCTGGGCAAGATTAAAGGTGGGAGGAGGAGGGGATGACAGAGGACAAGATGGTTGGATGGCATCACTGACTCGATGGACATGAGTTCGAGTACGCTGCGGGAGTTGTGATGGACAGGGAAGCCGGCATAGTGGAGTCCATGGGGTCGCAAAGAGTTGGACAAGAGTGTTCGACTGAACTGATCTGAACTGAAAAGTCACTCAGAGCAATGGAAGAATTTATAATTGGTGCGGAACCAAGCAAAATGATAAACGTCCTTGTCTCTCACTGACTCTTAATTTAATGATGTTAATATTTAAATTCAACCCCCACTTACACCCTTAATCTCTTCTTAAAGCACATTTCATTTGGGGAGCTTATGTGGCTCGTTTGGTTAATGATTAAAGTGGCTAAATAGGAAAACATTTGGTAAATGAAGCTGAGTTTGTGTAACATTTTCTTTTCACCATTTTAGCACATACAGCAGATTCCTAATGACCAAAGTCTTTTCCAAAGTCTGATTTTGACCTCCTCAGAGCCTGGCAAAAGAGATCAGTGCCTTAGAAAAATGCCAACTCGAGCAGGCAAGAGTCAGGCACCCCCAATTCAGGTTAATTGAGAGGCAGTGGAGGCACTCCCAATTCCATCCCAACTGGTGACCAGAACATCTAACATTTTCAAAATCACTGTAATGTGAAAAGAATGCTTCAACAATTCTTTAGAATAAAAAATGGCAACATATGATTTAATCTTACTGGATCTTGTTTTGGGGTCTGACTATGGGCAGAGTAAACCAAGAAAATTTTCACAGGCTATTTTCACACACTAAGAAAAGGACTCCTTAAAGTAGGACCCCTTAAACAAGTGCTATTTCCCTGAAAATTTTCATTTTGCCTCAATTTAGTCATGAGAAAACAGACAAACCCCGGTTGGGGATGTTTTACAGCATATTTGGCTAGTACTTCTCAAGACTGTCAAGGTCAGGAAAAGAGAACAGACTGAAGAAACTGTCACAATCAGAGGGGACAGAGAGACAGGACAACTAAATGCAAGGTGTCAACCCTGAATGGGATCATGGAACAGAAAGAAGAGATTAATGTCAAAACTGGTAAAATCCAAACAAAGTTTGGAGTTTTGTTAATAGTAAATGTGGCAGTGTTAGTGCCTGAGGTTTGACAAGTGTACAATGGTAATAAAAAGTGTTAACAAAGAGGGAAACCCAATGTGAGGTAAGGGGTGTACTGGAACTCTGTGTACTTATTTTTGCAACATTTCTATAAATACAAAACCATTTGAAAAGAAAAATCTTTTTAAAAATCTCATTTTAGCAAGTTAGGAATAAATATAAGAAATCAGTATAAACACTATAGTCTAATTTCCATTAAATTTTTAAATACAAGTTGACATATAACAGAAATCACACACCAGGATCCTTTGGCTCATCTATATATATCTGTGCTGTGCTGTGTGCTGTGCTTAGTCACTCAGTCCTGTCTGAATCTTTCTCTCAGGCTCCTCTGTTTATGGGGATTTTCCAGGCAAGAATACTGGAGTGGGTAGCTGTTCCCTTCTCCAGGGGATCTTCCCAACCCAGGGATCAAACCCAGGTCTCCTGCATTGCAGGCAGATTCTTTACCATCTGAGCCACCAGAGAAGCCCAAGAATACTGGAATGGGTAGCCTATCCCTTCTCTAGGGGATCTTCCTGACCCAGGAATTGAACCAGGTTCTCCTGCATCGCAGGCAGATTCTTTACCAGCTGAGCCACCCGTGAAGCCCATAAATATATCTAGTATTAATTAAAGAAATTTGAAGAGAATTTTCACTTTTATGAAAAAAGGTGAAAAGCAAAAATAGCATTCAGGCTTTGTTTTGTAGCCAGAGGCAGCATATACCCTGAGCAGTGAGAGTGGGACTGTCACGCTACTTCCCAGGGAATTACACTCAGCATCTCAGCATCAAGTTGCCAGCTTTGAACTGGATGCAAGCATCTGTGTTTTATTGCAATTTATTTCATGCATCCCTTAGTAAGATATGTCCAAGAGTGCCGGGGTCCTGCCCCGGCTTGGATCCAGGGTATCCAAAGTGTGACGGCGTCAGCGAAGAGTGATTTAGAGAGAGAGAGAGAAAGAAAGAATGTTGCAGATAAGAAAATAGAGGAGAGAAAGAGGCTGATATTCCTTGGTTTACACAGAAAGCTAATAAAGTCTTAGAAGCCCAGGCAGGAAAGTGAACGCAGAGAGCCTCTGTGTTCCAAGGGATCAGCCTGAAAAAGAGAGGGAGAGAGAGGGAGAGAGAAAGAGAGAAAAAAAGAAAAACACGGGGTGACCAAGTTTCTTCGGTGAGCGAGGCCCATTACTTTTATTTTCAAAAGGGACTTTTATACCTCAACTTGTACATAGAGGGAAATGAAAGATGCAAGGTCATAGAGTCAGCCCAAACATTCCAGCAGTTTTGCCCTTATCGAAATCAGGATTTTTTCTGCAAAACTTTCCCACAAATGATGTTGTGTACATTATCTTCTGGCCTTGGAGGCCTGTGAACATTTTATGACCCTCTTTTGATAAAGGCTGCTCAACCAGAAAACTTATTTTCCCTCAAAGTGTTTTTTCTTTATATTTCTAAACTATGTCAGCCTCAGAAAATGCCAAACAGAGTTACATTTCTCACAGAGTAAAGGTGCAGTGAGTTACAAGAAAGAACCAATTAGCTCAAAGATCTGATGTGGTTAATTTCAAGGCTACACTTGTTTTTCTTACATTCCAACTATGTTAACTAATGCACTCCCAGGTGCACAGTGGATAAGAGATATGGGAACTTGGCAGCAAGCATTGGCTCACCAGTGAAATCTTACACCAGCACTATTCTAATAGCTTTTAACTCTTTGAAAGGCTCTATGTTTTAGGCTTCCCGTGCCTCTCACAGTTGGGGGGCTGTAAACAATCACATGCATAGTTGTAAAAGTCCGGGGACACCTGTCAGGCAAGTCAGAGAGCCATCAGAGGGGTTTGAGCTGAGACACTCCTTTTATATGCAGGAGACTATTAACTGGAGCTCTAAGTTAACCTTTTCCAGAGAAAGTTGGTCGGGGATAGCCCCCTGTTAATGTCAGGAGAGTTGGTGAAAGGCACAAAATGATAAGACAGACAGATTTCTGGTTAGGGGGTAGATGCTCAAGAAGTTCCATGGGAGCCTCACGAGGCCTGATCCCGCCTTTGCACGTCAGGCCCCTTCCTCGTGACCTTTGCCACGGGTGTGGTTCCCCATGCTGGCTTCTGGCACCAGGGAACATACTTCCTTGTTTAACACCACTTCGGCTTATAAAAACATTCTACTTTTGGATAGTGAGGGGGAAACCTGTACCGTATCTAGAGTGTAGAAGGCAGGCCGAAGTACTATTCAGTGAAGTTGGTTTGTTCAGTGTTGGGCATGCTGAATTTGAGAGCCCTTTAATGGGAGAAGAAATAGGAAATTTCCTCTGAGGCCGAGAAATCACTGTGTGCCATGGCACTGGCAACGACTTCTCCAGAGCTTTGCAGGCTGTACCACTGAGACTTTGGTAAGTATTATCTGGTCTTAGCTCAAAGGAAAGAGTCGTGTCCCAGTAATTTAAGACTGATAAATGATGGGATGAGCCTCAGTGGGGATGGCGATCTTGGTCTCCCTCCCTGTGGAGGTCTTAGGGCAGAGTGGTAGCCGGCACGATGGCTTCGTGGATTAAGAATCTGCCTGCAAGGCAGGAAACACAAGAGACACAGGTTTGATCCCTAGGTAGGGAAGATCCCCTGGAGGAGGAAATGGCAACCCACTCCTGTGTTCTTGCCTGAAAAATCCCAAAGGACAGAGGAGCCTGGCTGGCTACAGTACAAAGGGTTGGAAAGAATCAGACACTACTGAGTGACTAAGCATGCAGGAGCTACAGAAATATTAATGAACAATGAAAAGAATATTAAGTAACATAGACTCAACACTCCTTTTTGTTTTCCTGATTCTGATCAGAAATAGCAGCATTGCATACATCTAAATAACATCAAATAAAATGATAGGTTTGAATCTAGCTATCAGTTCAGTTCAGTTCAGTCGCTCAGTCGTGTCTGACTCTTTGTGACCC
>NW_024070211.1:39002209-39010754 GCF_014754425.2 Oryx dammah | reverse complement strand
TGGTTGGATCTCTTGCAGTCCAAGGGACTCTCAAGAGTCTTCTCCAACACCACAGTTCAAAAGCATCAATTCTTTGGCGCTCAGCTTTCTTCACAGTCCAACTCTCACATCCATGCATGACCATAGGAAAAACCATAGCCTTGACGAGACGGACCTTTGTTGGTACAGTAATGTCTCTGCTTTTCAACATGTTATCTAGGTTGGTCATAACTTTTCTTCCAAGGAGTAAGCGTCTTTTAATTTCATGGCTGCAGTCACCAGCTGCAGTGATTTTGGAGCCCCCCAAAGTAAAGTCTGACACTGTTTCCACTGTTTCCCCATCTATTTGCTATGAAGTGACGGGACCAAATGCCATGATCTTCGTTTTCTGAATGTTGAGCTTTAAGCCAACTTTTTCACTCTCCTCTTTCACTTTCATCAAGAGGCTTTTTAGTTCCTCTTCACATGGATGGCAATTAAGGAATTCAACGAAATATATTGTGAAGAGTATTTTGTGTTCACTGTCCAGTATCTGTTCTCTTTCATTCTGATAATAATATAATGAGAATTTATATTATAAAATTGAGATAATATTTCAAATTTTCTCTGGGAAACCAACCCTACCCCATTCTCAGGCAGGTGACTTGGGTGGGACTGATGCCTCTTGTGACTCCCAGGAGTCATCTGTAAGGTTTTGATTAAACAGCTTCTTTCTTCTGGCAGGTAATCAGGTTGGTGACAAGGGCATAACCAAGAAGAAATAGGTTGAGCTCTTGGGGAAAAGCAACTCACTTGCTTACTAAAGCTGCCATTACACAGAACTTGGCAATGGAGCTGTCCCCAAAGAGACAAAGCTGATGCCTGCATCCTCATGACATTGTTTTGTGGTAAGTATCTCTTCAACTCATATATTAGCTCTTTAATGATGAAACCAATAAATTTTATTTTATTTTTTTTTGCCACTTGAGGTTTTTCTACCTTTTCAGTCCAACGAATATTGATATAAAAAGTCATACTTTATTCAGAAGTTTATTCGTTCAACAAATATTTCGCATTGTGTTCAAGGAAATGAAATTAAAGCAATGAACAGGATAGACAGGGTTTTTGCTCTCAAAATGATTATATTCTTAGGGAAAAGAACATAGTAAACAAATGAAGTTTTTCATAGATGGGATAATTTCAGATTAAATTAGCTGCTAGGAAGAAAATTAAGAGTGAAAAGACAGAGAGTCATATTGGGGGAGATGCTTGAGATACAGTAGGTCAGGGAAGCCCTTTTTCTGAGGAGGTGGCTTCTGAGTTGAGACTGAAAAGACTGCCGTGGAAATGTTTTTGAGGAAGATGGCTCAGCATGAGCAAATTCGTCAGCAGGGAAGAGTTTTGAACATTCTAAAAATGTAAAGAAAATCAGTATTATTTTGAAGATAATGAGCAAGAAAGGCAAGCTTGGTGTACCTCCCCCAAGAAAAACATCCTACTCCTTGTTTTAGCTCAGATGGATTTCCACTTCATTCACATATTAGTCATTCAACTAACACTTAGGTCACTTATGTGCCAGGCTCTATGATAGATACAGCAAACAAAGGGGTGAAAAACTCAGACTTCCTATTCCAGAAGCTCTCACAGTTTTTGAGAGTTCTTTTCACCTGCAAATTCTAGACTCTCATGCATTCTCCCAGTTCTGCTTTGACATCTCACTGTCCTGAGTTTGAAGTTACCTCCAGTCCCCACATTCATCACCGGTTGAACCACGCACTGTCTTCCTACCCTGTGTCCCATCCCATCTCACCTTTCATGTGACTGTGTCAGGCTTAAACATCCTTGCCTCTGAGCTCCCCACTTTCTGAGCTATAAGCAGTTTTCTAAAGTAAAGCTTTAAGTGCATAAATGTCCTCAAATTTGGTATATAATTTATTGTTGTCTTACCACATGCATGCTTGTTAATGCAACTTTTTGCAGTGTATCTTAAAATTGCCTTGTTTGTAACAATAAATTCAGGAATTCTGTACAGAATCTAAGACTATTTTAATGATGTTGATGAAGGTTATATGCATATAAGTATTTCTATAAATTTTCTTAAAGCCAGACTGGCAGACAGGTGATGAGAAATAACTAGAGAAGGTTGCACACACAAAAATCTGCCATTTAAATTAGGAGACTCAGGAGTAGAAGCAATTTTTATCATCGAGAAGATGCTTCACATATTAATAATAAACAAAATACTAGAAAAGAAATGATAAAGGCAAACAAGATCATTTTCACTGGTAAATATTTATCAATAGTTATTTTACAGAAAACACTGAAGCAAGAATGACATTGGACTATTCAGTGGGCATAATTTTGTAACTATGAAAAAAATAATATTTGAGGGCAAAATGATGAGGAATCATGACAGTTTCAAATATTGAAATGTTCGAAAGCTTAGACAGATCAAATTTTATTTCAGGCAGTCATTCAGAATGCTAAGACAGGTATTTCACACTGTGGTCCTAGTGGGAAAATGAATATAAATTTAATTAGTGTCACCTTATTTTCCCCCTTTATTATTTAATTTTCCTTAAGTTTCTAAGAAAATGTCATCAAATAGCAAGATGTATATAGATATATGACTGTGAATTTTATGTATGTAGGTAGATATAGTTAATTAATAGCTTTTTAATTTAAATGCCACCTCCTTTATTCTTTTTCTCTTGTGGAAAGCATAAGAAAATGAAAAGCATATCACAAACAGGCACATCAAAATGAAAAATAGTGATGTTCAAAAGAAGGAAATAATATGTAACTCTCCAAAAGGCAATTAAGCATGAAATACAGCATATAATGAATCATGTAAATCATGAAACATGAACTAAAGTTGGATAGCTACAGAGTTTGTGTATACATTAAAAATGTGTGTAAAGTTAGAAAAAAACAGAATGATAAACAAAAATATGCTGTCTCATAGCATGACCCATGTATACTATACACTTCAGCTGTGTGGTCTATGCCTCTAAGATCATATGCTTCTTCTTATGGTTTGCTTGCATATTCTAATAGGACAAGGGAAGAATTCAGTGATTTGAATCTGCCCATTGCTTTTGGTAAATTAATTTTTATTGGAGTACAGTTGCTTTGAGGTTCCCAGGTGGGCTCAGTTGTAAAGAATCTGCCTGACAAGCAGGAGATGCAGGAGATGAGGTTTGATCCCTGGGTCAGGAAGATCCCCTAGAGGAGGAAATGACAACCCACCCCAGTATTCTTGCCTGGAAAATCTCATGGACAGAGGAGCCTTTTGGGTTACAGTCCATGGGGTTGCAAAGCGTCGGACATGACTTAACAACTAAACAGCATAGTTGCTTTACAATGTTCTGCTGTACAACAGAGTGAGTCAGCTATACATATACATTCATCCCCCTTTTTTTGATTTCCTTCCCATTTAGGTCACCACAGAATATTGAGTAGAGTTCCCTCTGCTGTTCAGTAGGTTCTCATTAGTTATCTATTTTGGGCTTCCCTGGTGGCTCAGACAGTAAAGAATCTGCCTGCAATATGGGAGACCTGGGTTCAATCCCTGGGTTAGGAAGATACCCTGGAAGAGGGCATGGCAACCCACTCCAGTATTCTTGCCTGGAGAAACCCCATGGACAGCAGAGCCTGGCGGGCTACACTCCATGGGATTGCAAAGAGTGGGACATAACTGAGCAACTAAGCACACACACACAGTTATCTATTTTATACGTAGTAGTGTATATATTGAAGAAGGAAATGGCAACCCACTCCAGTTTATTCTTTCCTGGAAAATCCCATGGACAGAGGAGGCTGACAGGCTACAGTCCATGGGGTAGCAAAGAGTTGACTCTGACTTAGCAACTAAACAACAAATGTGTATGTGTCAACCTCTATCTCCCAGTTCATCCTACTTCCCTTTGCCTCTTGGTATCCATAAGTTTGTTCTCTACACCTGTGTCTCTATTGTCGCTTTGCACGTAAGTTTAAATCTCCCCCACTATTAATGAGCTACTATAGTCTATTTTCTTTATGTTCAAATTTTTATTTTCCCCAAAGTATGCCATTATGATTGTAACATCATTTTATTTAAAAGCATTTGTCTTCATATTAAAATAAACAAAAGCGGACATTATTAGAACAGTAGCAGTGAAAATTCACATTTTTCATGCCAAATTTCCCAGTGACCCCACTTTAAAAGAGATTTTATATTTTTTTAAATAAAATGGACCGGTGGGAAGGGGGTTCATGTTTGGGAACTCATGTACACCCGTGGTGGATTCATGTCAATGTATGGCAAAACCAATACAGAATTGTAAAGTAAAATAAAAAAATAAATAAATAAAAAATAAATAAAATGGACCTATTTTAAAGGTGCATTAAATTCTTTGAAATTTTTATACAATTTTAAATGTTACTTTCCATTTACAGTTACTACAAAATATTGACTATATTCCCCATGTTACATTTATAATACATCCTTGAGCCTATCTTACACCCAATAGTTTTTACCTCCTAATTCCCTATCCCTATATTGCCCCTTCCCCCTCGCTGGTAACCATAGTTAATTCTCTGTCTATGAGTCTGCTTCTTTTTTCGTCATATTCACTAGTTTGTTGAATTTTTTTTAGATTCCACGTATAAGCAATAGCATACAGTATTTGCCTTTCTCTGTTGGTCTTATTTCACTTAGCATAATGCCAAGTTCATCCATGTTGCTGCAAATGGCAAAATTTCATTCCTTTTTATGGCTGAGTAGTATTCTATTCTATATATATATACATACACCATATCTTCTTTATCCATTTATCTGTTGTTAGACTCTTAGGTTACTTCCATATCTTGGCAATTATAAATAAAGCTGCTGTAAACATTGTGGTACATGTATCTTTTTAGATTAGTGTTTTGCTTTGTTTTGCTATATACTTACCCCATATTCCACTACAGAGTGGGATTGCTGGGTCATATAATATTTCTTTTCTTAGTTTTTAAAGAAACTTCCATACTGTTTCCCACAGTAGCTGCACCAGTTTACATTCCCACCAACAGTACACAAGGGTTCCCTTTTCTCCACATTCCCACCAACATTTGTTATTTGTGTTCTTTTCAGTGATAGCCGTTCTGCTGGGTGTGAGGTAATATCTCATTGTAGTTTTGACATGCATTTCCTTGATGATTAGCTATGTTAAGCATCATTTCATATGCCTGTTGGCCATCTGTGTTTCCTCTTTGGAAAAATATCTATTCAGTTCTTCTGCTCATTTTTTAAAATTGGGTTGTTTGTTTTTTGATGTTGAGTTGTATGAATTATTTATGTATGTTGGTTATTAAACTCTTATCCATCATATCATTGTCTTATTTTATGCACATATTAATGTATCTATTTTAAGTACCTATTTTAAGTAGACTGTACAGAGAGTTTTGATAAAAAGCATATACCTGTGTACTCCTACCACACTCATGAATATTTTTTATCACCTCAGAAAGTTCATTTGTGATCCTTCCCAGTCAATATTATGTCACTCATGGAACCAGACAACCACTGATTTCCTTTCAGTTCCTAGAGATTAGGTGCACCTTTCTAGTATTTCATACAAATGTAATCATATACCATGCAGATTTCTTTTGTTCCGTGTAATGCTTTTTGAGATTCATCTATGTTGCTGAGATATAAGTAGTTTGTTCCTTTTATTGCTGGGTAGTATTTTATTGGATGAGTCTACAATAACCAAAAAAAAATTTTTTTTAATCATTAAACCCAGGTCACATAGTTTTTCTCCTCCTATGTTGTCTTCCAGGAGTTTTATAATTTTGCCTTTTACATGTAAGTCAGTGACCCATCTTGAGTTAATTTTTGTGAAGGGTATAAGGTCTGTGTCTAGATTCATTTTTTTCTTCACATGTGGATGTCCATTTGTTCCAGCACTTTTTGTTGAAAAGTGGTCCATGGTCCTTTGTCAAAGATCAGTTGTCTGGGTCTGTTTCTGGGCTTTTTATTCTGTTCCATTAACCTATTTGTGTATTCTTTCAGCAATACTGTTCTGTTTTGATTGTTATAGCTTTATGGTAAGTCTTAAATCAAGTTGCATCAGTCCTCTGAGTTTCTTCTTTTTTTTTCAATATTGTTTTGGCTATTCTGTCTTTTGCTTTTCTTATGAGCTTTAGAATTGGTTTGGCAACATCTACAACATAGCTTTCTGTGATTTTTATTGGGATTGTATTGAATCTATTGATCAAGTTGGGAAGAACTAACATCTTAACAATATTGAGTGTCTATCTATGGGCATGGAACATCTCTCCATTTATTTAATTCTTTGATTTCTTTCCTCAGAGTTTTGCTGTTTTCCTATATAAACCTTATTCAATCTCAGGGAGCATTTGCATTGATAGAAATCACATAAAATATTTTAAAAACCCAGAATCAGTGTAGTACTCTGGAAAAGGGGAAATTGATAGGATGTGGATATGAAGGATTTTTGGGGTGTTGTGGAAATGTTTTTATTCATGATAAGGGCATAGGTTACATGGGTTCTTTACACTTGTTAAAACCCATAAGATTTCTTTAAAACCTATTTTCTGGCTAAAGCACAAAATGATATATTGTAAGATTTATGACATTTGTGGAATTTTACTTCAAAAAATCCACAAGAATGTGTTTTTTAAGAAAAATTTTCTGAACATTTGTTAAATATTTTATTTAGATTACCATATTCCACAACAGAGTTTCCAACTAATTAAATCTCAGGTGAAACTTAGAAGTTGGCATCATTACCAACTGTATCAGGTACTTCTTAGGAGAAAGTGGCACACTTTGAGAAATAATGGACAGAAAAAATTCCAAAGAGGGCTCCAGGGAAAGACATGTTATGTTTCTGGTAGTTGGAAAGACCTTTCTGAGAGAAGTTGGATTTAAGATAGGCATTGTAGAATAGGAATAGTAAAGTAAACAGCAAGCAGTTAGATACATTTTGTAGAGAAACAGCCCTCGTCTGAAAATTCCAAGTTGTGAGGCTCCATCCACTTTATAAATTTCAGTCCTATTTGGTTTATAGCAAGCTAAAAAAGAACCAGCCTAGCTACTAACCCACATGTAACCATGGTAACTTTTTTAAAAGCATACTTTTCCTGAAAAGAAAGTAGTGAATATGGCAATGTATTGTGTCTAATATCTGTTTTAAACATCTGAATGAAAACTAGTTGAAGAGAGGAATTGAATGTAGTGAGGCATGGAATTGCGAACCAAGAAAATACATGACAACATGGTTTGTCTGTACTAATCTCTCACACAACCTTCACTCAAAGGTGATAGACAAGATAAGGTGTGTTTTATTTTTTTCTTCAAATATACTGTCACAGTGATTGATTACTGGTAAGTTAGGTATACTGAACTGCAGTAAAGTGAAGACTTAAACTTTGTACTAGTTCCTTTAGAATTTGAAAGTGAACATTGATATGTAATTCATATGGAAACAATGCATAATTCATATTAGAGTAAGTACATCATGTATTAAAACTGAATGGTGATTTCAGTATCAATTAGGAACCTGGATGATGAAGAGGTTTTAGGAAATGTCAAGGAGCACCACTTTATTCTACATATCTAGTAATGTCACATTGTTTACATGAGTACCGTTGGATCAATATCCATACACTTATTTCTGAGAAATATAAAAAGAACACATAATCACTCTAGTAGTGGAAAGAAGTTATGACTCTAAATTAATAAGGACTAAGCTCAGATATTAAGGAAATAGGTATAAACCATTTCCTTCTTCCTCATTTTAACTGTGTATGTGTGTGTGTAAGTATCAGAGTGTGTGTCTGTATTTGTATGGTATGCTTTTGAATAATGTCTGTGGGAGAGCTATTGATACATATAATAAAGTTGACATAATTTATTAAATTCAGCATCAGTTGATAAACATGGTAAATATATAATGATTTTATCAAAAGTTGAAAATTGAAAACTAACCAAAGAAAGCTCGATTAACACAGAAATATGTTGCAATGAGTTAATTTAAGAGCTGTCACATTCAGTGAGACTATTTCCATAGTGTGATTAGTTTTAAAATTGCTGCTTAAATTTAAACATCTGAATTACCTGGAGCATGTTACACTGACACTGTAGTGGAAAATGACTTGTCCTCATCAAATCATGTTCATGATGGTAAATTATTGGCTTATTGAAAGATGCCATTAAAATATAGAAAGGAAACTAAAGCAGAATAGTACAACATATATTCAGGCTCATGCACAGTGACATTAATTGTCTATAAAAATTGAGTCATTATCCCAAAATAATAGTAATGAGATTTAATCAAGACAGTTCAGAATGATGAGGATATAGTAAGAGCTGGTCAGTTACTTCTTTTCATGTTGCCCTTTCATTCATGTAAATGAAATCCGGATGAAATGAAATACCTGAATGTGAATAGGGAATAAAATGTAAAATATATTTAAATATAGGAGATATGGCCAATGAATGCCTCATCCAGAAAGTCCCTAAATCAGAAAGCTTGTCTATTTGGAAAGGGAAAATATTTTTATCATCTTTCTTTAATCTATCTCTATTGGATCCTCT
>NW_024070211.1:39000428-39002199 GCF_014754425.2 Oryx dammah | reverse complement strand
AAAATATTTTTATCATCTTTCTTTAATCTATCTCTATTGGATCCTCTCAGTGGGTTCAGAGTTCTACGCTAGACATAAAAACTCAAGGCTTAATGGAGCAGCTGCTGAGACATGGAATATTGCCTTCTTTAACATCATTGTTTACGTGTGTACCATTGGATCTTATCTATAGCTTGAATAAAATATTTCTTTTGTAAACAATAAATAATACCACTTATTAGAAAATACCTTGTACCAGGTACTTCGTGTTTTACTTGTGTTAATCCTCACCACAGCTCCACTTTACCATAAAGAAATTGGTGCCCACAAAGTGACCAGGTAGGATTTGGAATTCATTACACACAGGTTTGGCATAGGAAATAGAAACCCACTCAGGTATTCTTGCCTGGGAAATTCCATGGACAGAGGAGCCTGATGGGCTACAGTCCATGGGGCCACAAAGAGTCAGAGATGACTGAGCAACTGAGCATGAACGCATGCATCCACAGGTTATTAAATTTCACATAGATCACTAATATGCTATAATTGCTAACTCTTTATTTCAATGGGATTTCAACCAGAAAAGAAAGTGCTAACTTCAAGTGGAAGATATTCAGGGCTGGGATTTATAAGTCTTGTTCTAATTCAGCCCTGGAGCAGGCTGGTCATGCAGCTCCCATAAGCTTGCAAGGTATTCTATTTTAAAACAGGTGAGCCAATATTCCAGCTTTCCATCTGAAATCTTTCATGACTAAAAATATTTTATCTGGATAATATCAATCTTTCCATTTCCATTTATTTATTTATTATTTTTTATTTTACTTTACAATTCTGTATTGGTTTTGCCATACATTGACATGAATCCACCACGGGTGTACATGCGTTCCCAAACATGAACCCCCCTCCCACCCCCCTCCCCACAACATCTCTCTGGGTCATCCCCGTGTACCAGCCCCAAGCATGCCGTATCCTGCATCAGACATAGACTGGCAATTTGATTCTTATATGATATTATACATGTTTCAATGCCATTCTCCCAAATCATCTCACCCTCTCCCTCTCCCTCTGAGTCCCAAAGTCACATCTGTGTCTTTTTTGCTGTCCTGCATACAGGGTCATCATTGCCATCTTTCTAAATTCCATATATATGTGTTAGTATACTGTATTGGTGTTTTTCTTTCTGGCTTACTTCACTCTGTATAATAGGCTCCAGTTTCATCCATCTCATCAGAACTGATTCAAATGTATTCTTTTTAACGGCTGAGTAATACTCCATTGTGTATATGTACCACTGCTTTCTTATCCATTCATCTGCTGATGGACATCTAGGTTGTTTCCATGTCCTGCTATTATAAACAGTGCTGCAATGAACATTGGGGTACACGTGTCTCTTTCAATTCTGGTTTCCTCAGTGTGTATGCCCAGCAGTGGGATTGATGGGTCATAAGGCAGTTCTATTTGCAATTTTTTAAGGAATCTCCACACTGTTCTCCATAGTGGCTGTACTAGTTTGCATTCCCATCAACAGTGTAGGAGGATTCCCTTCTCTCCACACCCTCTCCAGCATTTATTGCTTGTAGATTTTTGGATCGCAGACATTCTGACTGGTGTGAAGTGGTACGTCATTGTGGTTTTGATTTGCATTTCTCTAATAATGAGTGATGTTGAGCATCTTTTCATGTGTTTGTTAGCCATCCGCATGTCTTCTTTGGAGAAATGTCTATTTAGTTCTTTGGCCCATTTTTTGATTGGGCCGAAGAACTAAATAGACATTTCTCCAAAGAAGACATAC